>NC_140168.1:97786703-97822768 GCF_963971535.1 Notolepis coatsorum
AAGTGGTATGTGGTCCAGTTATGCTGCTCTGCTTAAAGGTTGTGTTAAAGTGGTATGTGGTCCAGTTACGCTGCTCTGATTACGTCCTCTTGAAGTTGACCGGCTTCAAATGTGAAAGTATATAATCTTCATACATTTTCCCATGTTTTCTATGCAAAATCTTTTTCTTCAAAAGTAACTCGTAACTGATGGGTTCAGATAAATGTAGTGGAGTAAAAAAGTACAATATTTCCTTTGAAATGTAGTGGAGTGAAAGTATAAAGTTCCCTAAAATGAAAATACTCACGTAAAGTACAAGTAGCTTGAAATTGTACTTAAGTACAGTACTTAATACTTAGTTACTTTCCACCACTGGTGTTTAGTCACACTGAAAAGATTCCAGTTCTGTTTCCCTGGTTTCTATTAGTCGACACCGACATCCGGTTCTGGTTCTCAGGACTCACATGTGGGTCTAAACTACACTGGATCCCCAGAACATCTCCTGAAGTTCCACATGAAACAAAGCCTCTCAAGTACAAAACAAACTGAGTTTCAAGTCAGGATGAATTGTGTCCCATTTGCCTACACAATATCAAATACAAGTTTTAAGTTGTCACAATATTTATATGTAGATATACAGTATTTATACTAAAAGTGAAAGAGAAAAACTGTGCTTTTCAGTCAGTTGACGCCAACATCCGTAGTTTGTCAAATTCTGGTTCCTTGTCAGTGTTTGTGCCATGCGCTACTTACGGAGAACACTATTCAGGACCAGAGGTAGAAGAAACTCAGCTACCACTGCTAGGGTTTCTCTTTAAAGAGAGGTAGATCTGCTAGGTTTGTCATCCAGAGGGTTTCTCCCTAGGGTTGCTTGTCCTGAGCTGGTGTAGTGGTCAAGACCTCTGCTCTGGAACCAGACTCAAATCTCTCCTGTGTCTCCTCGACTCTGTCTCCCTCTCAGCCTTCCTACTGTCTCAATAAAGAACCTTCTCTCCTGTGTCTCCTCTACTCCGTCTCCCTCTCAGCCTTCCTACTGTCTCAATAAAGAACCTTCTCTCCTGTGTCTCCTCTACTCTGTCTCCCTCTCAGCCTCCCTGCTGTCTCAATAAAGAACCTTCTCTCCTGTGTCTCCTCTACTCTGTCTCCCTCTCAGCCTTCCTACTGTCTCAATAAAGAACCTTCTCTCCTGTGTCTCCTCTACTCTGTCTCCCTCTCAGCCTTCCTACTGTCTCAATAAAGAACCTTCTCTCCTGTGTCTCCTCTACTCTGTCTCCCTCTCAGCCTTCCTACTGTCTCAATAAATAACATTCTCTCCTGTGTCTCCTACTGTCTCCCTCTCAGCCTTCCTACTGTCTCAATAAAGAACCTTCTCTCCTGTGTCTCCTCTACTCTGTCTCCCTCTCAGCCTTCCTACTGTCTCAATAAAGAACCTTCTCTCCTGTGTCTCCTACTCGGTCTGTGGTCGTTATATATATATAATAGGGAATATTATATTGTTTTCTTTTCTTTTATTCGTTTTACTATGTATCATCCATTTTCATTCAGGTATCCCGCCCCATGCCTCAGTGCCCTCTCTGGCCCGTGGTCCTCAGGGGGTGCGTCTACTCACCGAGGGGGGTGAAGGAGGAGCGTACAGGGCTGGTGTCCCGGCTGCTGTCCCTGCTGGCCTCTCTGCTGCAGCCCTGACTCATACTGGGCCGAGGGATACGACTGCTGCCGCGCGCTAAACGCCACCGCGGGGAACACAGCGCAGCACGGGACGGGGCGAGGGGAGGGGGGTGAGAGAAGAGGCAAGGAGAGAAAGGTAGGAGTAAGAACAGAAAGCAAGAGAGGAGAAAAAGCAGACAACAAAATATTAAGTAGAAAGAGGAAGAGAGACAAGAGCAAAGGAGGAGTTATAACAGAAGACAAGGCAGTGACCACAGTGAAGACAGTACACACAAGACACATGGATAAAGAGACACAGACTGTGAAGGTACATGGATACAAAGAGAGAGACTGAAGGTACATGGATAAAGAGACACAGACTGTGAAGGTACATGGATACAAAGAGAGAGACTGAAGGTACATGGATAAAAAGAGAGACTGAAGGTACATGGATAAAGAGAGAGACTGAAGGTACATGGATACAAAGAGAGACTGAAGGTACATGAGAGAGAGAGAGAGAGACTGAAGGTACATGGATAAAGAGACACAGACTGTGAAGGTACATGGATACAAAGAGAGAGACTGAAGGTACATGGATAAAGAGAGAGAGAGAGAGACTGAAGGTACATGGATACAAAGAGAGAGACTGAAGGTACATGGATAAAGAGAGAGAGAGAGAGAGAGAGAGACTGAAGGTACATGGATAAAGAGACACAGACTGTGAAGGTACATGGATACAAAGAGAGAGACTGAAGGTACATGGATAAAGAGAGAGAGAGACTGAAGGTACATGGATAAAGAGAGAGAGAGAGACTGAAGGTACATGGATAAAGAGAGAGAGAGACTGAAGGTACATGGATAAAGAGAGAGAGAGACTGAAGGTACATGGATAAAGAGAGAGAGAGACTGAAGGTACATGGATAAAGAGAGAGAGAGAGAGACTGAAGGTACATGGATACAAAGAGAGAGACTGAAGGTACATGGATAAAGAGAGAGAGAGAGAGAGAGACTGAAGGTACATGGATAAAGAGACACAGACTGTGAAGGTACATGGATACAAAGAGAGAGACTGAAGGTACATGGATAAAGAGAGAGAGAGACTGAAGGTACATGGATAAAGAGAGAGAGAGAGACTGAAGGTACATGGATAAAGAGAGAGAGAGACTGAAGGTACATGGATAAAGAGAGAGAGAGACTGAAGGTACATGGATAAAGAGAGAGAGACTGAAGGTACATGGATAAAAAGAGAGAGACTGTGAAGGTACATGGATAAAGAGAGAGAGAGACTGAAGGTACATGGATAAAAAGAGAGACTGAAGGTACATGGATAAAGAGAGAGAGAGACTGAAGGTACATGGATAAAAAGAGAGAGACTGAAGGTACATGGATAAAGAGAGAGAGAGACTGAAGGTACATGGATAAAAAGAGAGAGACTGAAGGTACATGGATAAAGAGAGAGAGAGAGAGAGAGACTGAAGGTACATGGATAAAGAGAGAGACTGAAGGTACATGGATAAAAAGAGAGAGTCTGAAGGTACATGGATAAAGAGAGAGACTGAAGGTACATGGATAAAAAGAGAGACTGAAGGTACATGGATAAAGAGAGAGAGAGACTGAAGGTACATGGATAAAGAGAGAGACTGAAGGTACATGGATAAAAAGAGAGAGACTGAAGGTACATGGATAAAGAGAGAGAGAGACTGAAGGTACATGGATAAAGAGAGAGAGAGACTGAAGGTACATGGATAAAGAGAGAGACTGAAGGTACATGGATAAAAAGAGAGAGAGAGGCTGAAGGTACATGGATAAAAAAGAGAGAGACTGAAGGTACATGGATAAAGAGAGAGAGACTGAAGGTACATGGATAAAAAGAGAGAGACTGAAGGTACATGGATAAAGAGAGAGACTGAAGGTACATGGATAAAAAGAGAGAGAGAGGCTGAAGGTACATGGATAAAAAAGAGAGAGACTGAAGGTACATGGATAAAGAGAGAGAGAGACTGAAGGTACATGGATAAAAAGAGAGAGACTGAAGGTACATGGATAAAAAGAGAGAGAGAGACTGAAGGTACATGGATAAAAAGAGAGAGAGAGACTGAAGGTACATGGATAAAGAGAGAGACTGAAGGTACATGGATAAAAAGAGAGAGAGACTGAAGGTACATGGATAAAGAGAGAGAGACTGAAGGTACATGGATAAAGAGAGAGACTGAAGGTACATGGATAAAGAGAGAGAGAGACTGAAGGTACATGGATAAAGAGAGAGAGACTGAAGGTACATGGATAAAGAGAGAGAGACTGAAGGTACATGGATAAAAAGAGAGAGAGACTGAAGGTACATGGATAAAAAGAGAGAGACTGAAGGTACATGGATAAAGAGAGAGAGAGACTGAAGGTACATGGATAAAGAGAGAGAGAGAGGCTGAAGGTACATGGATAAAGAGAGAGAGAGAGGCTGAAGGTACATGGATAAAGATAGAGAGAGACTGAAGGTACATGGATAAAAAGAGAGAGAGAGAGGCTGAAGGTACATGGATAAAGAGAGAGAGAGACTGAAGGTACATGGATAAAGAGAGAGAGAGACTGAAGGTACATGGATAAAGAGAGAGAGAGAGGCTGAAGGTACATGGATAAAGAGAGAGAGAGACTGAAGGTACATGGATAAAAAGAGAGAGAGAGACTGAAGGTACATGGATAAAAAGAGAGAGAGAGACTGAAGGTACATGGATAAAAAAGAGAGAGAGACTGAAGGTACATGGATAAAAAGAGAGAGAGACTGAAGGTACATGGATAAAGAGAGAGACTGAAGGTACATGGATAAAAAGAGAGAGAGAGACTGAAGGTACATGGATAAAAAGAGAGAGAGACTGAAGGTACATGGATAAAAAGAGAGAGAGAGACTGAAGGTACATGGATAAAAAGAGAGAGAGAGGCTGAAGGTACATGGATAAAGAGAGAGAGAGACTGAAGGTACATGGATAAAAAGAGAGAGACTGAAGGTACATGGATAAAAAGAGAGAGAGACTGAAGGTACATGGATAAAAAGAGAGAGAGACTGAAGGTACATGGATAAAGAGAGAGAGACTGAAGGTACATGGATAAAAAGAGAGAGAGAGACTGAAGGTACATGGATAAAGAGAGAGAGACTGAAGGTACATGGATATAAAGAGAGAGAGAGACTGAAGGTACATGGATAAAGAGAGAGAGACTGAAGGTACATGGATAAAAAGAGAGAGAGACTGAAGGTACATGGATAAAAAGAGAGAGAGACTGAAGGTACATGGATAAAAAGAGAGAGAGACTGAAGGTACATGGATAAAAAGAGAGAGAGAGACTGAAGGTACATGGATAAAGAGAGAGAGACTGAAGGTACATGGATAAAAAGAGAGAGAGAGGCTGAAGGTACATGGATAAAAAGAGAGAGAGACTGAAGGTACATGGATAAAGAGAGAGAGACTGAAGGTACATGGATAAAAAGAGAGAGAGACTGAAGGTACATGGATAAAAAGAGAGAGGCTGAAGGTACATGGATAAAAAGAGAGAGAGACTGCAGGTACATGGATAAAGAGAGAGAGAGACTGAAGGTACATGGATAAAAAGAGAGAGAGACTGCAGGTACATGGATAAAGAGAGAGAGACTGAAGGTACATGGATAAAAAGAGAGAGACTGCAGGTACATGGATAAAGAGAGAGAGAGGCTGAAGGTACATGGATAAAAAGAGAGAGAGACTGAAGGTACATGGATAAAAAGAGAGAGAGAGGCTGAAGGTACATGGATAAAGAGAGAGAGACTGAAGGTACAGTACATGGATAAAAAGAGAGAGAGACTGAAGGTACATGGATAAAAAGAGAGAGAGAGACTGAAGGTACATGGATAAAAAGAGAGAGAGAGGCTGAAGGTACATGGATAAAGAGAGAGAGAGACTGAAGGTACATGGATAAAAAGAGAGAGACTGAAGGTACATGGATAAAAAGAGAGAGAGACTGAAGGTACATGGATAAAGAGAGAGAGAGACTGAAGGTACATGGATAAAAAGAGAGAGAGAGACTGAAGGTACATGGATAAAGAGAGAGAGACTGAAGGTACATGGATATAAAGAGAGAGAGAGACTGAAGGTACATGGATAAAAAGAGAGAGAGAGGCTGAAGGTACATGGATAAAAAGAGAGAGACTGAAGGTACATGGATAAAGAGAGAGAGAGACTGAAGGTACATGGATAAAGAGAGAGAGAGAGAGACTGAAGGTACATGGATAAAGAGAGAGAGGCTGAAGGTACATGGATAAAAAGAGAGAGACTGAAGGTACATGGATAAAGAGAGAGAGACTGAAGGTACATGGATAAAAAGAGAGAGAGAGACTGAAGGTACATGGATAAAAAGAGAGAGAGAGGCTGAAGGTACATGGATAAAGAGAGAGAGAGAGACTGAAGGTACATGGATAAAAAGAGAGAGACTGAAGGTACATGGATAAAAAGAGAGAGAGACTGAAGGTACATGGATAAAAAGAGAGATACTGAAGGTACAGTACATGGATAAAAAGAGAGAGAGAGACTGAAGGTACATGGATAAAAAGAGAGAGAGACTGAAGGTACATGGATAAAGAGAGAGAGAGACTGAAGGTACATGGATAAAAAGAGAGAGAGACTGAAGGTACATGGATAAAAAGAGAGAGACTGAAGGTACATGGATAAAGAGAGAGAGACTGAAGGTACATGGATAAAAAGAGAGAGAGAGACTGAAGGTACATGGATAAAAAGAGAGAGAGACTGAAGGTACATGGATAAAAAGAGAGAGAGAGACTGAAGGTACATGGATAAAAAGAGAGAGACTGAAGGTACATGGATAAGAGAGAGAGAGACTGAAGGTACATGGCTAAAAAGAGAGAGAGACTGAAGGTACATGGATAAAAAGAGAGAGACTGAAGGTACATGGATAAAAAGAGAGAGACTGAAGGTACATGGATAAAAAGAGAGAGAGAGGCTGAAGGTACATGGATAAAAAGAGAGAGACTGAAGGTACATGGATAAAGAGAGAGAGAGACTGAAGGTACATGGATAAAGAGAGAGAGAGAGACTGAAGGTACATTGATAAAGAGAGAGAGAGACTGAAGGTACATGGATAAAGAGAGAGAGAGACTGAAGGTACATGGATAAAGAGAGAGAGAGGCTGAAGGTACATGGATAAAAAGAGAGAGACTGAAGGTACATGGATAAAGAGAGAGACTGAAGGTACATGGATAAAAAGAGAGACTGAAGGTACATGGATAAAGAGAGAGAGACTGAAGGTACATGGATAAAAAGAGAGAGAGAGACTGAAGGTACATGGATAAAAAGAGAGAGAGAGGCTGAAGGTACATGGATAAAGAGAGAGAGAGACTGAAGGTACATGGATAAAAAGAGAGAGACTGAAGGTACATGGATAAAAAGAGAGAGAGACTGAAGGTACATGGATAAAAAGAGAGAGAGACTGAAGGTACAGTACATGGATAAAAAGAGAGAGAGAGACTGGAGGTACATGGATAAAAAGAGAGAGAGACTGAAGGTACATGGATAAAAAGAGAGAGAGACTGAAGGTACATGGATAAAGAGAGAGAGAGACTGAAGGTACATGGATAAAAAGAGAGAGAGACTGAAGGTACATGGATAAAGAGAGAGAGAGACTGAAGGTACATGGATAAAAAGAGAGAGAGAGACTGAAGGTACATGGATAAAAAGAGAGAGACTGAAGGTACATGGATAAAGAGAGAGACTGAAGGTACATGGATAAAAAGAGAGAGAGACTGAAGGTACATGGATAAAAAGAGAGAGAGAGACTGAAGGTACATGGATAAAAAGAGAGAGAGAGACTGAAGGTACATGGATAAAAAGAGAGAGAGAGACTGAAGGTACATGGATAAAAAGAGAGAGAGAGACTGAAGGTACATGGATAAAAAGAGAGAGACTGAAGGTACATGGATAAGAGAGAGAGAGACTGAAGGTACATGGCTAAAAAGAGAGAGACTGAAGGTACATGGATAAAAAGAGAGAGACTGAAGGTACATGGATAAAGAGAGAGAGAGAGACTGAAGGTACATGGATAAAAAGAGAGAGAGACTGAAGGTACATGGCTAAAAAGAGAGAGAGACTGAAGGTACATGGATAAAGAGAGAGAGAGACTGAAGGTACATGGATAAAGAGAGAGAGAGACTGAAGGTACATGGATAAAAAGAGAGAGACTGAAGGTACATGGATAAAAAGAGAGAGACTGAAGGTACATGGATAAAGAGAGAGAGAGAGACTGAAGGTACATGGATAAAAAGAGAGAGACTGAAGGTACATGGATAAAAAGAGAGAGACTGTGAAGGTACATGGATAAAAAGAGAGACTGACTGAAGGTACATGGATAAAAAGAGAGAGAGACTGAAGGTACATGGATAAAGAGAGAGAGAGACTGAAGGTACATGGATAAAAAGAGAGAGAGACTGAAGGTACATGGATAAAGAGAGAGAGAGACTGAAGGTACATGGATAAAAAGAGAGAGACTGAAGGTACATGGATAAAAAGAGAGAGAGAGACTGAAGGTACATGGATAAAAAGAGAGAGACTGAAGGTACATGGATAAAAAGAGAGAGACTGAAGGTACATGGATAAAAAGAGAGAGACTGAAGGTACATGGATAAAGAGAGAGACTGAAGGTACATGGATAAAAAGAGAGAGAGACTGAAGGTACATGGATAAAGAGAGAGAGAGACTGAAGGTACATGGATAAGAGAGAGACTGAAGGTACATGGATAAAAAGAGAGAGACTGAAGGTACATGGATAAAGAGAGAGAGAGAGACTGAAGGTACATGGATAAAGAGAGAGAGACTGAAGGTACATGGATAAAGAGAGAGACTGAAGGTACATGGATAAAGAGAGAGAGAGAGAGAGAGACTGAAGGTACATGGATAAAGAGAGAGAGACTGTAGTGCAGAGATGGCATGGTCCAAGCACCAGCACCTGTCCTGGGTCAAGCTAAATAGGCTGCAGTGCACCTGTTGAGCATCAGAATAATTGATCCATCAACACACACACACTAGGAGGAGAGCCTCTGACATGTCGGTGCTCTGCCTTGTACCATCCCGCCACCTCTCGTCAATAAAGTGACTGCGTTGCACCATCTTCCCTGTACGTCAGTCGCAGAGGGCTCTTTAACCCTTTCACTACCACACTTAGTCTGTAGTGTGGTAGTTGAGAAAATGGTGGTTTTTTCAATGTATATTTGGTTTATAAAACTGATATAAAGAGACGCTTTAAGAGGGTAATATCATTATCATCACGGGATGATATTGACGGTGGAGAAGAAGAGGTTTCACAAGCACACTGCAAGCGAGGGGGGTTTGTTTTGAATTCCGATTGGAAGACAAAACAAAGATAAGGAGCGGTACAGAGCAAGGGAGAGGGGTGACCTCTTTAATGCAACAGTGAATGAAACGTTTAATGGTGTGAAAGGTTATTAACACAGTTGTCATGACAATGCGGCACATGACAACCAGAAAGGGGTGGGCTATCATAGTTATGACGAAGAGCCTATAAAGCTGACGGTGGTTGCGGGTAGGACCAAAGAAACGAATCCCACAGGAGGGAAGGGACCAAGAGACTCTCTCCTCTTATCACAGAGGGGGGGGGGGGGGGGGGGGAATGCCACATCATCATTAGCTTCGGCTACCACGAGGATGGTCTTGGCTAACGAACATGCCTGACCACTGTTGGACTGAGAGGACAATAGACTGGACTGAAAGATCATTAGATAGACTGAACACACCGAAAGGTCATTAGAATAGACTTTGCAAGGACAATACAATCTGTTAACATCTGAGCTGAGGTTTCTGTTTATAGCAATAAAAAAAAACTTTTCCTCATAAGGTATTTCACTGTGTCGAAGTGTCAAATTCTTACGGAGGTGGAGAATTATTATGGTTTGCGGATTGTACTAACGGGGTGAGATAAGGATTTAATCAACCGGTATCGGAGACGTCAGGACCATTAAAATGACACAACGCAGAGGAATTGGATGGAGAGCCAAACAGACGAAGACGTGATACTGGCCAAATTGATCAGGATCTAACAGTTGGTGCCGTGACCCGGATTATTGCTTGCTTTGAAGTTGCTTGAAAGGAAGAGACTGTGTGCAGTGCCGAGGCGTGAAGGGGTAGCCATGGACGCGAGCCAAGGCAGCGAGCGAGCAAGGCCAGCGCCATGGACCCAGCGAGCGAGCCGAGCAAGGCCGGAGAGATAAACGGCGCTGTTGTGAAGGGCCAGATTAAACCGAATATATATATTTATTATATATATATATTTAATTGTATTTGTATATTCTCTAATATTCCCTGATATCCCTTGTATATTCCTTGTACAATATGCATTGAATATCCATTCTAGCCTACTGAACATCCCATAATAGTCTCCATTCTACTATTGGTCGAGACCTTGGTGCCAGGCTGCCATACCCCCCAGACCCAGTTCAAACGTACCGCTCAACATGTACGAACAAGTCCTAGTTCCGCGTAGGAATCTGGCTACCGCACCACTAATGGGACTATTTGTTCATAGTGCGTATATATACTGCGCTACTAAAGTAGGACTTCCTTTTCAGTCCAGTTTCTTACCCTCCAATAGAGTGACAGACGTAAAGCCTCCCCGCGACGCCACGTGTGGGAGTAAGGCCAAGTTCGGCCTACCATCGGTATTGAGACATCGTGTATATTAATATTTGAATAGTCATATTTGGCACTATATCGTCGAGTTGGACGTAGTCTATTAAGCTAATAATAGTCTGTTAATATATAGTGCTTCGTGCGGTGAGAATACTACCGTAGTCAGCACCCCATCGTTTCGGGCAGAAAACTGGCTGCTTATCCAGGATGATCGACCCCATGTGAGATTGCACCCGAGGAGCCCCAGAGCCGACGAGCGAGTGGACCTGTATACCGGATTATTCTACCGACGACAGCCCGCCTTCCCAGGCACGGATTATGCTTTGTATACGTTGATTATTCCATGGATAAAGACCCCCGACACTGCCGTGTGTTGGAACCCCCCCCCCTGGAGAGGACGCAAGGTGAGGAGACGCTCTGCAAGACGAGGTCGCTTCACGTCTCTCCTCCGTGGACCGGAGGACGCCGGCCCACAAAGA
Source organism: Notolepis coatsorum (assembly GCF_963971535.1). Taxonomy (NCBI): domain Eukaryota; kingdom Metazoa; phylum Chordata; class Actinopteri; order Aulopiformes; family Paralepididae; genus Notolepis; species Notolepis coatsorum. The sequence goes on from NC_140168.1 coordinate 97,797,484, forward strand.
GTCCATCTGCTTTCATCTGCGGTCCAAGGATCGCCGGCGCATTGAACGGCACTACAGTGGGTTCACCTGGGATACCCTTGGCCGGATGAGGCAGCCGGACTCTACCCCCCCCCCCTTCCTACTCCTGTCGGCTTACAAGCGACCGGATTAACCCCCCCTAGTGTATCCAGTATATAATCATTAAAGTATCATTGCTGTTCTTCCTTAACTATTCCAGGTCGTATATGTACCACCTGCGCCTTCAGAGATTGGACATTCTCTATTGATATACCGACGAATACTCTTGCCATAAAAGTGCATACTAATTCCCATTCATAAATGTGATTGATTTGATTAAGTGCTTGCTCTACACACCATCGCTGTGTAGAAATAAAGACCTATTTCTAATTCGTACATTTGTGTTGGATCCGTTTCATCTACGTGACAGTGTTCATCATAATATATTTATGCCGAGTACTGGGTGGCCGAATATTAAGTACAAAGGTAGTGGTAGTAAGTATCATATCTAGTAATACAGTCAGGGAATTGTACCCCTCAGTTACAGGCGCCATGGACCAGAACAACTGACGGTGAAAAGATAAAGTGAGTCTCAACAACTTCACAAGCCAATAAGAAAACGAACAATAGTGTATCCGTAAACGTAATTAGTTTGACAGAGAATGCCAGCTGTAATAGTGTGTTTGAATAACAGCAGAGCGGCACCGGTTTTTGTTTTGAAAATCGAGAGTCTTATCTACAGAGCACAGAAGCCACTGTATAGGAGATGGGAAGGGAGGCAAAGGGGAGATGTTCATTCAATTAAAGGGGCAACATCGTATTTAGTTTGATTACTGTTCAAAACGCAGAAAGCGGGAAGCGGGACTGTGGCGTGAATGGAGCAGTGAACAAACGTTACGGGTGTGGTCGGTAGCGAGAGAATGTTTGAGGCATTAAAGGGACGGTAAAAAAAAAAAAAAAAGGGATTTTTTTTTGAGCAGACAAAATGGCTGCATAGCCACGAGGGGTTTAGAACCAGGAAGTGACACGTCAGCTACAATCCTCTAGACTGAGTTTGGCCGCCATCTAGGGGGGCAGTGGGATAATACAGGTAAATGGAGGAGGAGTAGGTCGCCACCTAGTGGCGGAGGGGGGGGGGGGGGTAGTGCTGGGGAGTTTCCATTACCCATAGGGGAATATTTAGAGTTTAAGTTAATTAAGGAGTTTAATTGTTTCAAAATTACCAACTGCTTGTGTGTATACACGGTGGTGTATGTGAGAACTTTGTAAAGGAACTCAAAGTGTGGTATAGAGCGACGGGACAGCTCCAGGGCGACGGTAGACAGCCCCGTAGGGTATAGAGCGACGTGACAGCTCCAGGGCGACGGTAGACAGCCCTGTGTGGTATAGAGCGACGGGACAGCTCCAGGGCGACGGTAGACAGCCCCGTGTGTGGTATAGAGCGACGGGACAGCTCCAGGGCGACGGTAGACAGCCCTGTAGGGTATAGAGCGACGTGACAGCTCCAGGGCGACGTAGACAGCCCCGTGTGTGGTATAGAGCGACGGGACAGCTCCAGGGCGACGGTAGACAGCCCCGTAGGGTATAGAGCGACGTGACAGCTCCAGGGCGACGGAAACAGCCCCGTAGGGTATAGAGCGACGTGACAGCTCCAGGGCGACTGAAACAGCCCCGTAGGTTATATAGAGCGACGTGACAGCTCCAGGGCGACGGAAACAGCCCCGTAGGGTATAGAGCAACGTACAGCTCCAGGGCGACGGAGACAGCCCTGTTTAGGGTAGAGCAACGGACAGCTCTGTTGTATGTTAGATAATGGTACGAGTACGTGTATGTGAGTTAGGGGCAGGGAACCAACCTGCTCTGTTGTATGTTAGAGCGATGCTCTGTTGTATGTTATTATCATAATAATAATATCGATATACAGGTTAATTAAATAGTTTAATTATTGAATGGGTTAAATAAGAATTGCACAGAGAGATGAGATGCGGTTTAATTAAATAAGTTTAATTATGAAATAAGAGGGAGTTCGATCTCCAGTGGGGCCTTCTCACACCTAATAAATAGGCAGTCTTGAAGACACGTCACCAGAAAGAACTGGCGCGCGCTGGGGGTCACCCGTGGGACGAACAGATAGAGCGCGGAGTGGGTATCGTTTAGCTGCTGGTGTCACGCCGGAAGACAAACAGGGAACAGCCCTGTAGGATTAGATATGGGTGTTGAGAAGGTGGGGGACTAATAGAGAACAAATAGCGCCATGGGCTGTAGGACACTCACACCGTCCAACAGTCTGAAAGGGCGTGGCCATGGCCGGGGCTTGCAGAGAAAAAAATATATAGAGAACGAGCTGCAGGCCCGAAGCCACGGTAGACTAATAGAAAGCACCGGGTCGAGTGTACAGAAAAACTGCTGGCGTGGTGTTTCTGCTTTCAGAGTCTGGAGAGGGCCGACGGCGGTGGAGATGAGCCTCAACCAAGATGACCGACGGGGCGGAGACGGCCAACAGGGCGGAGACGGCCAACGGGGCGGAGACGGCCGATGGGGCGGAGTCCAGCAGTCGCAGGCGGTGTTGCCCAGGGGAGAACGAGGCGGACATCGGAGGGGGCTTCCCTGCGGAGACGCTGTTTAGAGAGCGTTTTGAAACAACAGAACACGGGCGGTGAATCATGGACAAGCAGGGACTTCCTTTCAGAGTCAATTAGGAGATCGAGAGACGAGACAACAGTGAGAAGTCCTGTGTTCATTGATTAGGAGTATGAGATATAAATGGAGGATTCATATATAAGATATATGTATAGAAGGATATATATATATAGAAGGTAGATAAGAGGGAGAACAGTAAAACAACAGGATATAATTATTGGGAGCAGACAGGGGGGCTCCAATTGTTATGAGTCGTTGGATGTTGTTGGTTTTGGTGGTCGGTTTCGGTTCCCTTTGTGCACGAAGGGAGGCGCAAACAGACATCAGGCAGCAAGATCACTGGGTTGACCGTGGGCCGTCTTCATTTCTTGTGCACGAGAGATGAGGTTGGTTTGCTTCAACCACAGGCTATTTTTGGCATAATTAATAAAAAAACCAAATAATGATTTATGATTCTGAAGGGGTGATAAGAATCAAGGGGGGATTGAGAGAAAATGGTGGTTTTTTCAATGTATATTTGGTTTATAAAACTGATATAAAGAGATGCTTTAAGAGGGTAATATCATTATCATCACGGGATGATATTGACGGTGGAGAAGAAGAGGTTTCACAAGCACACTGCCAGCGAGGGGGGTTTGTTTTGAATTCCGATTGGAAGACAAAACAAAGATAAGGAGCGGTACAGAGCGAGGGAGAGGGGTGACCTCTTTAATGCAACAGTGAATGAAACGTTTAATGGTGTGAAAGGTTATTAACACAGTTGTCATGACAACGCGGCACATGACAACCAGAAAGGGGTGGGCTATCATAGTTATGACGAAGATCCTATAAAGCTGACGGTGGTTCCGGGTAGGACCAAAGAAACGAATCCCACAGGAGGGAAGGGACCAAGAGACTCTCTCCTCTTATCACAGAGGGGGGGGGGGGGGGGGGGGAGAATGCCACATCATCATTAGCTTCGGCTACCACGAGGATGGTCTTGGCTAACGAACAGGCCTGACCACTGTTGGACTGAGAGACAGAGGGACAATAGACTGGACTGAAAGATCATTAGATAGACTGAACACACCGAAAGGTCATTAGAATAGACTTTGCAAGGACAATACAATCTGTTAACATCTGAGCTGAGGTTTCTGTTTATAGCAATAAAACAAGGCTTTTCCTCATAAGGTATTTCACGGTGTCGAAGTGTCGAATTCTTACGGAGGTGGAGAATTATTATGGTTTGCGGATTGTACTAACGGGGTGAGATAAGGATTTAATCAACCGGTATCAGAGACGTCAGGACCATTAAAATGACACAACGCAGAGGAATTGGATGGAGAGCCAAACAGACGAAGACGTGATACTGGCCAAATTGATCAGGATCTAACATAGTGAAAGGGTTAACCTTATGTAGTGTGGTTTGTGAAAGGGCTAACCCTTTCACAAAGCGGAGGAGCACCCAAATAGGGATGAGATAGAATTTTCAAATAGTCGTGCCCGTCTCCACATTAGATTTTCATGTCAGAGTCGAAAAATATATATATAATAATTTTTTTTATTTTTTTTTTTACAATACATACATACATTTGCAATACCCTTTGATTTGAATGATCCATTCTGGGGGGGGGGGGGGTCGAACAGTAGACTATTGGACAATGATTTGGGTCAGTCATGCACATCCCTACACCCCGCTCAGCCTCGACACCTGGTGGACTGAACACCTGGTCTGACACCCACTCACTCAGTCTCTCTTTTCTCTCCCACACACACATGCACATACAGAGGAGGTGACAGAAAAAGGTGAATTAAGAGATGGGGGGGGGGGGGGGGGGGGTAGGAGGGCGGGTGGGGGGGGCGGTGTGTGTTTTCATCCAACGGCATCAATCACCATCAACCTGACAAGTTCATTGGCCAGCACCCACACCAGCCAATCAGGAGGTTAATCGCAGCCTATCCCTGAGTTACAAAGAGGCACAATGAAGCTCCGTTGATCCTGCGAGGAGGTGGGGGGGGGGGGGGTGTTCATTCACAGCCGCTGCTGATTGGTTAGTATCGGGAGGAGACACTTTCAATAGCATTGAGATGCCATCGCCATGGGAACCCGTTCACCATGACAACACAGCCAAGGGGGTCAGAAGTTAGAGAGGTGGATTCTGGGAATATGAGGCGGTGAGCGGCGGATTAGGATGACGTCAGAGAGCACGGTGAGAACAAGCGATGGAGGGAGTTAAGAGGGAGCGGGGGATGAGTAGGGGGATAGAGAGAGGGAGGCGGAGAGAGGGATAGAGAGAGAGGGAGGCGGAGAGAGGGATAGAGAGAGAGGGAGGCGGAGAGAGGGATAGAGAGAGAGGGAGGCGGAGAGAGGGATAGAGAGAGAGGGAGGCGGAGAGAGGGATAGAGAGAGAGGGAGGCGGAGAGATGGACGGCAGGGCTGGAGGTCTTACCTCCTCTGCTTGCTCCATTGTAAACAGAACTAATGCTGGAGGGGGCTGGAGGAGAGAGAGAGAAAACAGAGAGGAGCAGGAGCAGGAGAAAGAGGGAGGAGAGGAGAGGAAGAGTAGATAAGAGAGATGAGAGGAAGAGTAGATAAGAGAGGAGAGGAAGAGTAGATAAGAGAGGAGAGGAAGAGTAGATAAGAGAGAGGAGAGGAAGAGTAGATAAGAGAGATGAGAGGAAGAGTAGATAAGAGAGGAGAGGAAGAGTAGATAAGAGAGAGGAGAGGAAGAGTAGATAAGAGAGATGAGAGGAAGAGTAGATAAGAGAGGAGAGGAAGAGTAGATAAGAGAGGAGAGGAAGAGTAGATAAGAGAGGAGAGGAAGAGTAGATAAGAGAGAGGAGAGGAAGAGTAGATAAGAGAGGAGAGGAAGAGTAGATAAGAGAGGAGAGGAAGAGTAGATAAGAGATGAGAGGAAGAGTAGATAAGAGAGAGGAGAGGAAGAGTAGATAAGAGGAGAGGAAGAGTAGATAAGAGATGAGAGGAAGAGTAGATAAGAGAGAGGAGAGGAAGAGTAGATAAGAGAGAGGAGAGGAAGAGTAGATAAGAGAGGAGAGGAAGAGTAGATAAGAGATGAGAGGAAGAGTAGATAAGAGAGAGGAGAGGAAGAGTAGATAAGAGAGAGGAGAGGAAGAGTAGATAAGAGAGGAGAGGAAGAGTAGATAAGAGGAGAGGAAGAGTAGATAATAGAGATGAGAGGAAGAGTAGATAAGAGAGGAGAGGAAGAGTAGATAAGAGAGGAGAGGAAGAGTAGATAAGAGATGAGAGGAAGAGTAGATAAGAGAGGAGAGGAAGAGTAGATAAGAGGAGAGGAAGAGTAGATAAGAGATTAGAGGAAGAGTAGATAAGAGAGGAGAGGAAGAGTAGATAAGAGAGGAAGAGTAGATAAGAGAGGAGAGGAAGAGTAGATAAGAGAGGAGAGAGGAAGAGTAGATAAGAGAGGAGAGGAAGAGTAGATAAGAGATTAGAGGAAGAGTAGATAAGAGATTAGAGGAAGAGTAGATAAGAGAGGAGAGGAAGAGTAGATAAGAGAGAGGAGAGGAAGAGTAGATAAGAGATGAGAGGAAGAGTAGATAAGAGAGAGGAGAGGAAGAGTAGATAAGAGATGAGAGGAAGAGTAGATAAGAGAGGAGAGGAAGAGTAGATAAGAGGAGAGGAAGAGTAGATAAGAGATGAAGACTGTTTTAAAAGCTTACATGTGTGTGTGTGTGTGTGTGTGTGTGTGAGTGTGTGTGTGTGTGTGTGTGTGTGTGAGTGTGAGTGTGTGTGTGTGTGTAAAGTTGCCTTTACACACTTGAGTGTGTGTGTGTGTGTGTGTGTGTGTGTGTGTGTGTGCGTGTGTGTGTGTGTGTGTGCGTGTGTGTGCAGGGCCGGACTGGGGAAATAATTCATACCGGGAGATATAGCGCAAAATATAGCCCCAGTCAGGCCACTTTTTAAGCGGGGTCTGGGGGTCCCCCACCAGGAAATTTTTTGTTACAAAGACTTAATTTCCTGCATTCTGGTGAATTTTAGTGCATGTGAATCACAAACTAATGAGCCAACAATTGCTTAGTACAATGTACTGTTATGAACCTCAAATAAAACTGTTGTGGCACTAGCAATGCTACTCTCTCCACCTTCAAAAAGAAAAAAGCAAGAGCACAACATATTTGTCTATTTACTATTATAATACAGTTAACCACTCTCTCCTGTAAGGGCCTTTCTTTTTCTTTGTTTTATCCCTCTCTCCTCCACCCTTTCTCTTTCTTCCACTGTCCATCTTGACATCAACGTTAATTGACTTTCGCTCTACTGTATCTCTCCCGAGTCCCTCACTACCTGGCTCATTGCCTGGCTGTTATTCTGCATCTGAGTGCCGTCTGCCATTCCATTCGCCGCCTCCGCTGTCAATCAGTTGTATCGCCTGGTCCCGCCTCCACCAATCACAAGCGGCAGCACGGCTCCATTGTGTGTGTGTGATCCGCCGGCCCGTGAGAGAGAGAGTCAGATCTCCAACTCTGTAGCAGACAGTGAAATCCTGGTTGTTCCCCACCAATCTAGGTTATCTAACTATCGCGCCGCGCCGCCGCCACAACTAGAAACAATCGCCTGGCAAAAAAAAATTAAAAAATAATAATAATATTTTTTTTTTTTTTTTTTTAATATAATTTTTTTTTTTTTATCTGTGCAGGCCAGGCCACCGGGAAAACTCCCGGTGCTCCCGATGGCCAGTCCGGGCCTGTGTGTGTGCGTGTGTGTGTACTCACCGACTGACAGGCGTGTGGGGGAGGAGTCTCTGGAGCAGCCCTGGCTGCGGGGGATGCGGCTGCGTCTGTGTCCGGCCCCCCCGGCCCCTCCTGCCCCCCCTGCCCCGGCCAGCACCCTCTGGGCCCCGGAGCCCAAGGTGCTCAGAGCCGTGCTGGTCAGAACACGACCCGGGGAACCACTCCTACTGCCCGCTGGAGAGAGAGGGGGGGGGGGGGGGGGAGACAGAGAGAGACAGAGAGAGAGGGGGGGGAGAGACAAAGAGACAGAGGGGGGGGGGGGGGGGGGAGACAGAGAGAGAGAGGGGGGGGGAGAGACAAAGAGACAGAGGGGGGGGGGGGGGGGAGACAGAGATAGGGGGGAGGGAGAGAGAGGGGGGGGGGGAAGAGGGAGAGAAAGAGAGTGACAGGGAGAGAGAGAGACAGAGATAGGGAGAGAGGGGGAGAGAGAGAGTGACAGAGAGAGAGAGAGAGAGAGAGAGAGAGAGAGAGAGTGGAGACAGAGAGGGGGAGATAGAGAGGGGGAGATAGAGAGAGAAATAGAGAGATAGATGGAGAGAGAGAGAAATAGAGAGATGGAGAGAGAGAGAAAGAGAGAGCGAGAGAGATGGAGGGGGAGAGAGGGATGGAGAGGATAAAGAGAAGTCAAGATCTCCTTCCTTTGTGATGCAGCGAGACACGCGGCAACAGTGTTAGAAAGCTTCAGGTCCGAGACGCCGCGTCACTGAGAGGCTTCCGTTTGCTGCTTCAACTGCTGCGTCAGACAGGCGACACGCCAGGAGAGAGACAACACTGTTCCAGGCGTGGTGTTTGATGCAGCAGTATAGAAGTCCAACGGGAGCCTTTCAGAGCGCAGACCTTTCATACCGCGGCTACGAGATCTACACTTGGTCCCCGGTCTAGAACTGGCCGTGTGGACGACATGGACTAAGCTGCTCACTAGAGCCACGTCTACCACCCAGCCCAGTCGCAGGGTTCCCACAGATATTGCCAAATTAAATTCAAAGACTTTCAAGTACTTTCCTAAGCAGTTTTTTTTTTATAGAAAAATAATAGGATCCAATATTTATGGCTTAAAACCAATTTCCGACAATTAGTTACACTTTAAATAATAAAAAAATAAAATCTTGATTCAGAATCTTTTTTATCATGGATGAACAAAACTGCAATGCAATTTCAATGACTTTTTAAGCACCTTGTTAAAAAATGTTGCTGTTTTCAAGGAATTCCAGCCCTAGACCTTTATTGTAAAAAAAATCAAGCACTTTTAAGCACTTCAAGAACTTTGTGCGAACCCTGTATTTAGAATATCTAATAATTCTCTGGAACGCTTTGGACAATGTTGTGGAGGGACAGATTTTGGCCCACGGGTCCAACTTTGGCCACAGCCCCGTTGCTAAAAGAACCCTTACTATTGCTTACAGAATCCTAACTTATCTATATAATGTTATCTTAAAGGAACACGCCAACATTTTGGGAACATTAGCTTACCGTCTTCTCCAGAGAGAGACAAGAAGATAGATACCAGTTTCCTCTCTGTGCGTTCAGTAGAAAGCTATCTGGCTGCACGTTAGCCTAGCTTAGCACAATGAATGGAAGCGGACATGACTGGTTAGCCTAGGCATTGTCCAACTAACACCTCTCCCGAAGGCTAACCGGCACTGTCCGCTTCCATTCATTGTGCTAAGCTAGGCTAACATGCAGCCAGATAGCTTTCTACTGAACGCACAGAGAGGAAACTGGTATCCATCTCCTGGTCTCTCTCTGGAGAAGACGGTGAGCTAATGTCCCAAAATGTTGGCGTGTTCCTTTAATAAATGAGAAGCAGAAGCTGCGGTGGCCGTGTGGTTTAGGCAAACGGTCACCACACTGTCCCGCTCAGAGGCGGTGTTTCCCTTTGGTTCATATAGGGTGTGTGTGGCAGGGCAGGCAGGCAGAGCACCGCGGGCCGCGCGGGGGAGGGAGTGAGTGGATCAGGGCTCGACATTAACAACCGCCAAATGCGGGTAGAATTCGGCAGTGACGTGTAACTCCGTCACTCTTACCAGCCACTGTGGCGGGTAGACCGTGCAGCGTCACCGTTTTAGAGTCGTAGTGAAGAGTCTCTCTCTCTTGGAACGCAGTGCGCGCTCACTTGCGTCGCGTATTGAGAGTCTCTTTCTCCCTCTCTCGCACAGTGGCTGGTGAGCCAACACGTTAATGTCAAGCCCTGGTGTGGATGCAGGGCAATACGAGCTTATCATTCTAAACGAGCAGCTAGGTGATTCTAGGTGGTGGTGCCCACACGCAGGGACACGGACAAGCCAACAGGCGGCGCTGCAGGGAAATAGTCTGGCTCAGGACGACTTAAAGTATCCCAACAAAGCCCATATTGCGTCGTACTCTTTAACAACATGCCTAGCAATTAAATAACACGAACATACAAAACAGTTTACAAGCATCATATAGACGGTTTCAAAGTGACAAAAACTCCTAAAAAAGGAGTTTATTTCCTGTTGCAAGGTTTGCTAATGCAATAACTGACTTGGGAAATAGACTTGGGTCCAAACGGCTCCCCCTAGCAACAGGATTCCAGTGAAACCGTCTATAACAACAACAGGCCCTTATCAATTCCACCACAAAAGACAAACACTTGGACATTAGATGTGTGAGGAGCGGGGAGATGAACACACCACCACAGGGGCGGCGACACAACGCTGTACCAGTTTAACCCTTTCACTGCGACAATACACAGAAGGTTAACCCTTTCACTGGCACACGACAGCAGGTTAACCCTTTCACTGCCACACTACAGCAGGTTAACCCTTTACTATCACACTACCAACGGTTAACCGTCGGTAGTAGTGTGATAGTAAAGGGTTAACCTTCTGTAGTGTGGCAGTGAAAGGGTTAAAGAGAAGCTTAGGACAAGGATATAACTCTCTCACACACACACACACACACACATGCACACGCAAGCAGACAAACACTCTTTACCAAGACCACACAACCTTGTAACACCCATACGGGTAGCAGCCTAGTACACACTCTACCACCCTGTGAAATGAATAGGACAGAGAGACGCTGGATGAAAGCAATGGACATAGCATTTATAACACCCTCCTTCACCAGGCATGACGGCCTACAGAGTATTGTGTATAATAGACCTCTCTCAGAGTATTGTGTATAATAGAGCTCTCTCAGAGTATTGTGTATAATAGACCTCTCAGAGTATTGTGTATAATAGAGCTCTCTCAGAGTATTGTGTATAATAGACCTCTCAGAGTATTGTGTATAATAGAGCTCTCAGAGTATTGTGTTTAATAGAGCTCTCTCAGAGTATTGTGTATAATAGAGCTCTCTCAGAGTATTGTGTATAATAGACCTCTCAGAGTATTGTGTATAATAGAGCTCTCTCAGAGTATTGTGTATAATAGAGCTCTCTCAGAGTATTGTGTATAATAGAGCTCTCTCAGAGTATTGTGTATAATAGAGCTCTCTCAGAGTATTGTGTATAATAGAGCTCTCTCAGAGTATTGTGTATAATAGACCTCTCTCAGAGTATTGTGTATAATAGAGCTCTCTCAGAGTATTGTGTATAATAGACCTCTCAGAGTATTGTGTATAATAGAGCTCTCAGAGTATTGTGTATAATAGAGCTCTCTCAGAGTATTGTGTATAATATACCTCTCTCAGAGTATTGTGTATAATAGACCTCTCAGAGTATTGTGTATAATAGAGCTCTCTCAGAGTATTGTGTATAATAGAGCTCTCAGAGTATTGTGTATAATAGACCTCTCAGAGTATTGTGTATAATAGAGCTCTCTCAGAGTATTGTGTATAATAGAGCTCTCTCAGAGTATTGTGTATAATAGAGCTCTCTCAGAGTATTGTGTATAATAGAGCTCTCTGAGTATTGTGTATAATAGAGCTCTCTCAGAGTATTGTGTATAATAGAGCTCTCTCAGAGTATTGTGTATAATAGACCTCTCAGAGTATTGTGTATAATAGAGCTCTCTCAGAGTATTGTGTATAATAGAGCTCTCTCAGAGTATTGTGTATAATAGAGCTCTCTCAGAGTATTGTGTATAATAGAGCTCTCTCAGAGTATTGTGTATAATAGAGCTCTCTCAGAGTATTGTGTATAATAGAGCTCTCTCAGAGTATTGTGTATAATGGAGCTCTCTCAGAGTATTGTGTATAATAGAGCTCTCTCAGAGTATTGTGTATAATAGAGCTCTCTCAGAGTATTGTGTATAATAGAGCTCTCTCAGAGTATTGTGTATAATAGAGCTCTCTCAGAGTATTGTGTATAATAGACCTCTCTCAGAGTATTGTGTATAATAGAGCTCTCTCAGAGTATTGTGTATAATAGAGCTCTCTCAAGAGTATTGTGTATAATAGACCTCTCAGAGTATTGTGTATAATAGACCTCTCAGAGTATTGTGTATAATAGACCTCTCAGAGTATTGTGTATAATAGAGCTCTCTCAGAGTATTGTGTATAATAGAGCTCTCTCAGAGTATTGTGTATAATAGAGCTCTCTCAGAGTATTGTGTATAATAAAGCGCTCTTCTGAACGCGCTGCATGACGGACAGGAGAGACGTGACGACAGCTATATATATTCATGGGATCACGGCGCCCTTTACGTGCTCGGTACAAAAGCACTGGATAAAAGTATACGTTCACACTAATAAAACAAATTGTCTATTGGCTGAGAAGCCTGGCATTCTTGTGACACCATGTCCGGAATCAACCAGGATATAGCTAACGGCTAATAGCTGTTGTCGTCGCCGAAAATGTATAATAATCACAAGCAGGCACGTGCAGGCTTTGGGTGCCCAATCACTTGCACCTTGATGACCAAAGTGCCCTTTTTTTTTGGCAAGGCTTACATTTTTTTTATTATTGTATTGTTTTTTTTTTGGTAAAGGGCAATGTCCATGGTCCTCATCAAGAATAATTTTAACAATTAATATTATAAATAAAAATAAATATTTGAATGCCCGTCTGTATGAGGTGCATGGTTTTCTGTTATGTCACCCTCCCTCTTGGAATGACAGGCCCATTAGCCAATAGAAATCTAGCGCAAACCGAGCATCTCGCCTCACGCTTGCCCGTCTGTCAGCTGATTTTAAGCAGCAACTGAAGTCTGCACCAGCAGCTAACGGTAAGAAAGTTATTGTTTTCCATAACTAATATTTTAGCAACCAAGATTAAGAATTTGAACTATCATATTTTGCAACAAAAATACTTTGTTCGCTAGCTGTCCACAACTACATGAAAATATGACTATGCTTGTATTCTTCTTGCTAACGTTAATCGACAATGCGATGTGCTTAGGTTAGCTAATTAGGCTGGAAATGTGTTCGCAAACATGTTATTAGGACGTTTTCTTTGTGTGCGAACTCATCAGTCAATTGGGAGCAAAATGCGACCATTTCAAAGTTGTCACAGGGACACAGAAACTTGGTGAGTGACTTCTCAAGTGGGTTAGATGGTGTTGTGTTATCTTCAATGTCCCATTTTTTTGTCCAACTTTGGCCACAGCCTTGTTGCTAAAAGAACCCTTACTATTGCTTACAGAATCCTAAATCATAACTAATCTATATAATGTTATCTTAAAGGAACACGCCAACATTTTGGGAACATTAGCGTACCGTCTTCTCCAGAGAGAGACGAGAAGATGGATACCAGTTTCCTCTCTGTGCGTTCAGTAGAAAGCTATCTGGCTGCATGTTCGTCCCGCGATGATGTCGGGGAGGTCGCGACCCTCTCTGCGCCGCCCCCTATCTCCCTGTCTCCGGCTGTCCCTGAGCAATGACCGGAGTGTTGAATGTCCCGTGATTAAGACGGGGAGGACGCGACCCTCTTTGCGCCACCCCTGTGCCTCAAATAGATTCGCCATCAGCTCTGTAGCTGAGGGGTACAATTCCCTGACTGTATTGTTAGATATGATATTTAATACCACTACCTCATGTACTTTAACTTCTGGCCACCCAGTACAAGATATAAGTATGATGAACACTTTCCCACCTGATGAAACGAACCAACACAAATGGACCAAATCAAATATTTAATACAGCAAAGGGTGTACACAATATTCACTTAATTACATTTATGATTTGAAATGTTAAGTATGCACTTTTATGGCAAATGAGTATTCGTAGGTAAATCAACATTGAATGTCCAATCTCTGGTTGCGCAGGGAGTAAGTATACAACCTGGAATATTTAGGAAACGATAGCGATAGTACTTAAATAATTATAGCTGGATACACTAAGGGGGGGGGGGGGTCCCGCTGGTTGTAAGACAGTAGGAGGGGGGGGTTAGAGAAGTCGCTGGCGGTATCCCATCTGGCCGACGGTGTCTTGGGAGAATCCAAAGTCTTAGACCCAGTGCCCACAGAACCTCGGGCCGTAGACGAACACAGCTGGACCCTCTGTGGAACGGTATCTGCCGGTCCACAACGGAGAGACGTGGTGCGACCTCACGTGTAGAGCGCCGCCTCACCTGTAGTCCTCTCCGGGGGGTAATTCCAACACTCGACAGTGTTGGCCTTTATCCATGGAATAATCAAAGCACACAAAGCATAATCCAAGAGCCGTGGAAGGCTCGCCGTCGTCGGGTAGAGTAATCCAATATACAGGTCCAGTCGCTCTTGACCCGGAGCTCCTCGGATGCAATCACCACTAGGGGTCTGACCAGCCTGGATAAGCGTCCAGATAACGTCAGGAACGATGGGGGTACTGATAACTGTAGAACTCGAACCGAACGATGCACCATACATAAATAGACTATTATTAGCTTAATAGAATACGTCCAACTCAACGGTATGGTGCCAAACTATGACCATTCAACTATTAATCTACACGATATCTCAATGCCTATTCTGGGCCAAGTAGGCCCTACTACACCGCACGTGCTTCGTGGGGAGGCTTTTGCGTCTGTCACTCTGTTGGAGGGTAAAGAACTGGACTAAAAGAAAGTTCTACTTTACGAGCGTCATATATATATGCGCTATGAACAAATAGTACCACACGTATTTCGCCCGGCATATTACTGCGCGGAACCGGGGGCTGCCTCGACATGTTAGGCGGCACGATTGAACTTGAACCTAGGGGTATGGCAACCTGGCGCCAGGTTCTAGTCCAATGGTAGAATGAAACTATTATGGGCTGTTTAGTAGAAACGGGGATATTCAATGCATATTGTACAAGGAATATACAGGGGATATCAAACGATATACAAATACAATTAAATATATATATATAAATAAATATACATATTCGGTTTAATCTGATCCTTCACAACAAGCTCTATCTTCAATCTTTCAAAATGTTCAGTTGCTATCGCTATCAGCTCTATCTTTAAGCTTTCAAAATGTTCAGTTGCTATTGCATGCACTCATCTGTGTTTCACCACACACTTGAGTGCATGCTTACCAACTGTTAGTCTGCAACACTACTATCACCGATATCTAAGAAGGGAGATCCCCCCTTGAATGGCCCTTCTAAGGTTTCTCTCCTCCACACTGCCTGTGGAGCATTTTTCCCTATTGTTAGGTTTTAGTGAGTTTTTCCTTACCTTCGCATGGGGTATGTCTGGGAGTGCTTGCATTCTTTCATTTATTTGCATTTATTTAAAATGTGTTGGACCTTATGGTGTTCTTTTTCTGTTCTTGACTTATTGTTATGTTTTCTTCTTGACTTGTTTAAAGAAGACATGTACGGCCCATGGGGACATTAACGTGTGTTGTCGGGCCTTATAAATAAATTTGATTTGATGTTAGCCTAGCTTAGCACAATGAATGAAAGCGGACATGACCGGTTAGTTGTAGTTGTGGACAGCTAGCGAACAAAGTATTTTTTGTTGCAAAATATGATAGTTAAAATTCTTAATCTTGGTTGCTAAAATATTAGTTATGGAAAACATAACTGGAGTAATGTTGTCTTATTATCTTCAATGTCCCATTTTTTTCCAATATATTTTGGCATTTGAGAGAAATAACTTTCAAGAAACTAAATATTACATTACAGCATAGATACATACAGTACAGCCATAGATATTCATAACTGTACAGCCTGGGACTGCTCTGTGCACAGCAGCAGTGCTTTCTTGTATGCATTCTTGTCAGTTTCTGCTGGGGCTGTAACAGCATGTCCTCTAGCAGCCTGAGAGTCGTCTGCAATTGAGGAATCTTCAAATAATAATAATTATAATACATTTAGATAAATCCCAAACTATTAAGGCGTAATCATATAGTATGATGCAGTTTGTTGTAAGATTCCCTGTTACATTCTCTGAATATGAATAGGGCTGGACTTCTGGACTTGAACTTTGTGTTGCACTGTATCCATGTCCCCAACCACCGCACTTTCACAGTCTTATTGTTGTCTCACTGTTATGTCCTGTCTTGCACTTTACTTAAAATTATTTATTTACTGTTGTATTGTTCTTAATTGTGAAAAAAAAGTATGCACTGTAATGCCAAAACACGTTCCTTTTTGTACATGTATGAAATGGCGAATAAAGTAATCTGAATCTGAATATTGATTGCTAATGCTATAGTTTGGCTGGTTACGTTACGCTGTAGTTGGTGTGTAACATTTTGATACATGTGCCCTTTTTAAAATGTTAGCACCTGCCCCTCTAACGCTCTCTGCACGGCCCTGATCACAAGATTACATTCAGTGCTGGATCTAACTAAATGGATTTATGGAGACACATTTATGGAAAGTTCAAGACCGGACCACAGAGCTTCTGGAAGGTTAGAATGACGGCACTTCACATCTGTGATGATGGCAGAGAGTCGGATCCCAACTCGGCTCCGGAGAGTGATCTGCACGCAGAGCTCAATCTGAAGCCCCGTTTGGAAATACTTCCGATTTATGCTCCAGCTGTGATGCCAGTACCTTTAAGGGACCAACTCCAGCTGTGATGCCAGTACCTTTAAGGGACCAACTCCAGCTGTGATGCCAGTACCTTTAAGGGACCAACTCCAGCTGTGATGCCAGCACCTTTAAGGGACCAACTCCAGCTGTGATGCCAGTACCTTTAAGATACCAACTCCAGCTGTGATGCCAGTACCTTTAAGGGACCAACTCCAGCTGTGATGCCAGTACCTTTAAGGGACCAACTCCAGCTGTGATGCCAGTACCTTTAAGGGACCAACTCCAGCTGTGATGCCAGCACCTTTAAGGGGCCAACTCCAGCTGTGATGCCAGTACCTTTAAGGGACCAACTCCAGCTGTGATGCCAGCACCTTTAAGGGGCCAACTCCAGCTGTGATGCCAGCTCCTTTAAGGGACCAACTCCAGCTGTGATGCCAGTACCTTTAAGGGACCAACTCCAGCTGTGATGCCAGTACCTTTAAGGGACCAACTCCAGCTGTGATGCCAGCACCTTTAAGGGGCCAACTCCAGCTGTGATGCCAGTACCTTTAAGGGACCAACTCCAGCTGTGATGCCAGCACCTTTAAGGGACCAACTCCAGCTGTGATGCCAGTACCTTTAAGGGACCAACTCCAGCTGTGATGCCAGCACCTTTAAGGGACCAACTCCAGCTGTGATGCCAGCACCTTTAAGGGACCAACTCCAGCTGTGATGCCAGCACCTTTAAGGGACCAACTCCAGCTGTGATGCCAGTACCTTTAAGGGACCAACTCCAGCTGTGATGCCAGTACCTTTAAGGGGCCAACTCCAGCTGTGATGCCAGTACCTTTAAGGGACCAACTCCAGCTGTGATGCCAGCACCTTTAAGGGACCAACTCCAGCTGTGATGCCAGCACCTTTAAGGGACCAACTCCAGCTGTGATGCCAGTACCTTTAAGGGACCAACTCCAGCTGTGATGCCAGCTCCTTTAAGGGGCCAACTCCAGCTGTGATGCCAGCTCCTTTAAGGGGCCAACTCCAGCTGTGATGCCAGCTCCTTTAAGGGGCCAACTCCAGCTGTGATGCCAGCTCCTTTAAGGGGCCAACTCCAGCTGTGATGCCAGCTCCTTTAAGGGACCAACTCCAGCTGTGATGCCAGCTCCTTTAAGGGGCCAACTCCAGCTGTGATGCCAGCTCCTTTAAGGGGCCAACTCCAGCTGTGATGCCAGCACCTTTAAGGGACCAACTCCAGCTGTGATGCTAGTACCTTTAAGATACCAACTCCAGCTGTGATGCCAGTACCTTTAAGGGACCAACTCCAGCTGTGATGCCAGTACCTTTAAGGGGCCAACTCCAGCTGTGATGCCAGCACCTTTAAGGGACCAACTCCAGCTGTGATGCCAGTACCTTTAAGGGACCAACTCCAGCTGTGATGCCAGCACCTTTAAGGGGCCAACTCCAGCTGTGATGCCAGTACCTTTAAGGGACCAACTCCAGCTGTGATGCCAGCACCTTTAAGGGACCAACTCCAGCTGTGATGCCAGTACCTTGCTCAAGGGCAATTGCAGGATGAACCTAGCATGCATGTCTGTGTCGACTCTTTCCCTGTTTCATAGTCCCTACAGAGTGTAGAAAGCACCACGACAGACGCCCAGAAGCAGTGTGTTCAGCCTACAAATCCCAGCATGCCTCAGCCAAAGTGGGAGGAGCTTTAGGGTGATGAGTCTAGGGTGGAGGTGAGACAGGATGGGCAGTAAGGAAAAGACAGCATGGGGGAAAAAAGTAGGAAGTATCGTTAGAATCTTACCACCGACTGGGGTAGCAGACTGAGATCCTGAGCCAATAAGAAGGCAGGATTGTAGAGAGGGAGAGGAGCCGTAAGCCCATTGGTTGGGAGGAAGGAAGGGGAAGCGGAGGCGAGGGGGAAGGAACAGCAGGTTAAACCAGATGAATTGTGGGTGTTGAGAGCACAAAGCATCATGGGAGTTAGAACACAAAGTGTTCCAAATCGAAAATGAGGGCGGAGCCAAAACACAACAAACAAAAAAAACAAAAATAACATTTATTAGAAAACACATCCAACAAAAGAAGCACTGAAAGCGCGGTCACTCCAACACACACACACTGAACCAGGAGCAGTGCATGCTGGGACAGTCCACGCAGCATGTGGATGAAGCCAAGCCTGTTCACTATGAGGAAAAGTAAAGATGCGCACACACACACACTCCCAAATCTCACTAACACTCTCCTCAGCTGCTAACCCCTCCTTTTCTCTCTCTCTCTCTCTTCCCTCTCCCTCTCTCGTTACCTAGTCCGAGTCTCTGGAGTCTAGCGATCTCATTGGTTCCCTGAACCTGTGATCCAAATCACTGATCAGCAATCCCTCTGTGTCTTTTGCACGGTGTTGAAGTTGGAACCTGCCCGGCGCCTCAGGCGAGGAGTTGGCTTTTACATCCAGCCGCCACCGCGAGGCACGAACTGCCCCGTTCAGTGTTCCATCTCCCCTCGCTATGTGAGCAGCGCTTGCGTTATTATTCTGCCGTAGTTCTGAATAACTTTCTCCACAGCCAGAGCCGGGTCACAGCAAAGGTCACAGCAAAGGTCACAGCAGCAGACAGACTCTTCACCACGTCATCCTCAGTGAAACAAGGCATGCGGAGGAACACACACACACACACACACAAACACACGCATTCCTCCACACAAATATGTATATAAAACACATTGATCAGAATGAGAGTGACAGCAGGTGAACCATCGTTCCCACTGTGATACACACACACACACACACACACACACACACTCTTACTCTCACATACAACAGAATACCTGGCGTGCAATCTGAATCGTCGGAACCTGAAGACATAAAGACATTTGCAGGGAGCTTATTGTCACCGTGAGCAGCACAGGTTTTGATTGATTGATTTTTATTTAGTACATACAATTTATACAAAAGTATAAAAACAAGGGGTACAAGGATAACATGTGAAAGTCTGTCGACTTGTTTCCAACATGGTTCCCACAGACATTGCAAAATTAAATTGAAGGACTGAGAAGTACTTTTCCAAGCACTATTTTTCATTTTTCACTATTTTCCAAGCATTTAACCCTTTGGGTGCCGTTAACGTAGAACTACGTTTCTGTCGCCCGACGGTTGAGTGCCGGAAACGTAGATCTACGTTTTTCTCACAGTATTTATTTTATTCGCTATTGCCATTCATAATTCAGCGGGGCACCTTGTGCATACTGTTCTAAGTGTGTCTGAGCTGGCAGACGGTCTTATAGCGCCCTCTAACGCCTTCGGCCGCTATTGCACTCCATTAGAAACGATGTCGTTTCTTTTCTCTACCGAGCTGCGGCATGGGGGAGGGTCCTAAACACTCCAGCAAAACACGCGCTTGTAGGGATGGCTTGGACAACTGACCCTGCCCGCCCGCTCATGTGCAATGCCCAATAACGTCGGAGACAGGATCGCTGTGGATAACTGGAATAGCGATCAGATAATTGGATTCTTTTTTTTTTTACATTACATCAGAGACCAGGTAAGGACTCTATATAACCAATCTTGCGTTGATCTGATATTTCTTTCTCCCGCGATTGAAGCTGTCTGTGTGTGCTGTGTGTGGCTGTTTACCGTTGGGTGCAGGAGGGGGGGGGGGGGGTAGCGCCGCGCTCCAGGGCCCATTTCATGTATGCACGAGGAGACATAATAATGATAATCTAGCGTTGATTTCACGAAGATTCGATAATCAGGCGAAAAATTACAACGTGATAAGTGGATTCCACTAAAACGCTATTTTTGCGTCTTTTATTTTTACCTGAAACTGCAGGCCCTCACTACCATATCTGATTTTTAAGTTCAAATTAAGGGCATTTTAAAGAATGAGATGGGAGAATGTCGCTGCTTCACTGCATAATGTGGTGTTATATTTTATATTTAACCTGACCTTCTCTCCCCAGCAACCTCCTGCAAAGCCTCACCTTCCATCCTCTTTCTACCTTTTTACCCTACTGTACCCTCCAATCTCCCCTAATCCCATTCAATCTAGTTTGCTGCAGCTCAAATATATCCCCTTGCCCCACTTTGCCTTTTATGTCTCTGTCTGTGTTTTGTGTATTTTGTATGTTTGTTTTTGCTGCCATTTTGGCAAGGTCTTGCTCGAAAAAGAGATCTTTGATCTCAAGTGACTACCTGGTAAAATAAAAAATAAATTAGCAGGTAGGTTATTATTCACCGGTTATTAGCAGGTAGGTTATTATTCACCGGTTATTAGCAGGTAGGTTATTATTCACTGGTTATTAGCAGGTAGGTTATTATTCACTGGTTATTAGCAGGTAGGTTATTATTCACTGGTTATTAGCAGGTAGGTTATTATTCACTGGTTATTAGCAGGTAGGTTATTATTCACTGGTTATTAGCAGGTAGTTTATTATTCACTGGTTATTAGCAGGTAGGTTATTATTCACTGGTTATTAGCAGGTAGTTTATTATTCACTGGTTATTAGCAGGTAGGTTATTATTCACTGGTTATTAGCAGGTAGGTTATTATTCACTGGTTATTAGCAGGTAGGTTATTATTCACCGGTTATTAGCCGGTAATCAGAGTCTCAGGAACATGTGCTCTACGATGCTCACAGCTTACAGGTCCAACTAGGGATGCCCCAATCACGTGTTTTGCCACAGATACCGATCACCGATCGTCTTGAGCCATATCGGCCGATACTGATCGTTTTTGATTACATTTTTTATTTTATATAATTTTTTTTTATAAAATATATATATTATATAATTATACTTGTAGTTGTATTGTCTGCGAGACATCGCCACCACGCAACAAGTCAAAATGCTCGCTATCTGCAAACAGCTCCACTGTCTGTGTGTATACTCTGCTTTGGTCAAATCACATTCAGCGTGGGGCCTGAGAGTGCTGGGGCTGACGTTCTGCAGATGGATACTATTGAGTCAGAGCGATAGTTCAACAGGGTCTGAAACGTGTTATGAAGCATGATAGCTAATTAGCCAATGTTCAGCTGCAAAAACGAATAATGTCAATTATGTTATAAGACATTGATATCAGGAGCTATCTGTAGCTACTGCTAGCCGGCTAGATGACGTTAGACAATGCATCATGTATTAAAATAAAGTGAACTATTTAGTTTACTGGATCATTTCGTTGTGATCTAACAGTGATCTAACGTGAGCTAACGTTTGCTACCTATGCTAACGGAGGTCTCATGCTGGCGCATCCCTATCATTCTTAAACTGAAATGCGCATTTGTTGATATCAGGAGCTATCCGTAGCTAGCCAGTGAGACAACGCCTCATCATGTATTAAACTAAAGTGAATAGTTGACCGTGTAGTTTTGTTTAAACAGTAACGCTAGCTCGGTAGCTAACGTTAGCTCACGGGCGATAGCTAGTTAGCCAACGCTAGCCAGCGCTTGCGAAAACGAATGCCAAACTGTCACGTTGATATCAGGAGCTATCAGTAGCTAGATAACATCAGAC
Source organism: Notolepis coatsorum (assembly GCF_963971535.1). Taxonomy (NCBI): domain Eukaryota; kingdom Metazoa; phylum Chordata; class Actinopteri; order Aulopiformes; family Paralepididae; genus Notolepis; species Notolepis coatsorum. The sequence goes on from NC_140168.1 coordinate 97,819,208, forward strand.
AACGCCTCGTGTATTAAACAAAAGTGAATAGATGACTGGGCCATTTTGTTTAATGCTTCAGTTATGTTGAAAGAGGAGCTCTGCGGTGCTCATCCACTCGACTCTTGTCGAAGGGTTTGTTGACAACATGACATGGGTCTGGGAGGGGGAGGAGGAGGAGGGGCAAGACGTGGAGCAGCAGAGTGTGGCTGTGAGCGAGTGAGAACTCTGCAGAGAATTGGATCATGTTTTCCGTGTCATCGATCGGTTTTGACGATCGGCGAAAATAAAGCATTATCACCGATCACATATTTATACTGATTATCGGCCGATAACGATCGGTGGCCGATCGATCGGGGCATCCCTAGGTCCAACATATGTAAACACACACAATATTAATATTTAACAAATAACTGGGAGACATTTGTGTGTTTTGGGTGGACCACAACACACTGTATGAACTACAAATTCACGTGTGTGTGTTTGTGCGTGTGTGTGTTTTGTGTGTGTGCGTTTTTTGTGTGTTTGTGTTTTGAGTGTGGATATTTGGCATGTGGACCTAAACACATGACGGTCGGGCGTCATGTATCAAACAGAATACACAAAAATTGGAGTCCTTGGAATCTTCAATTAAACTGTTGGAGTAGTTTATCAACTTTCAACCTTCTACACGCCCACACACCCCGGCATGTTGATAAATGAGGACCGTTATCTACAGTATGAACATAAAAGTGACATGAAAGTCATGTGTTTGAGTTGGTATACAGGTTTCTTCTAGGTGCGTGTGCGTGTGTGTGTGTGCTTTGGGGCGGTACGTACGTTGCGACTGGGACACCATCTTGGTGCGGCTGCGTCCTCGCGAGTCCACCTGGCTGGACGGGGTGCCCGGGGTGCCCGCGGCGGTGGACAGGGGCTTGCTGGTGCGCAGGCGGCCTGGACGGCAAGAGGGACAGCGTTAAGACACTCGCAGGGTTAACCACAGACATTGCAAAATGAAATTCAAGGACTTTCAAGTACTTTCCTAAGCACTATTTTAAAAGGGCATTTAAAAGGATCCGATTCACTTTTAAATGCTGTTTTTATAGAAATATAATCGGATCCAATCGGATCCATTTTTCCACCTTGTTAATTTTTTTTGCTGTTTTCAAGGAATTGCAGGCGTTGACTCTTTTTTGGTAAAAAAAATCAAGCACTTCAAGGACCTTGTGCAAACCCTGCTTTGAGTCTAGGACTGGGCTTATTCCATGTCTGTGAAACGGAGTCGTGCTCCGTTGTGCTAGTTTAGTTCAATAACACATAGGCCTGAAGCGGAATGGGGCAGAATGGAGTCCGACGTCTAGGAAGCAACTGCAACTGAAAGACTACGGCTGGAAGCGGCTCAGTGATTAGGTTCCTTAACAATACACCATGTGCCACCCATCAGCCACTACTGCACACATACACAGAACATACTGTATCCGAGGATACTCCAACTGAACCTTTGAGGTGTACGTTTAAATATAATAAAGAAATATATATATTATGTTTTCTTGGAATTCAATCTCAAAATTCCTGGACAGGAAACCTTTTCATTTCCATTGTTGCAATATCATAATTACGTTTAACATTTTCAACATAGACAGTTACCGAACTTTTATGGATGTTTATCTCGTTTTTAAAGTTTCATACAGGCTTGCTTTTGGTTCACTGTGCACTAAACATCAGTGAGAACTCGCGCCACAAAGCCCCAAACCAGCAAGACTCTGTATGATGTCATCTGGTATCAAGTCTGAAGCTGCTCCATGGACAATGCGTTGGGAAAGAGGTAACGATGACATCATTGGACCTCATTTGGGTGTAAAAGAAGAAAGCAAACAATCTGTGGGTCCACAAAACTTTGTCAAAACCAAAACATAAAGCTCTCGACTTTATTCCTGATGACATCACAAGTTTGATTCTTACTTATCTGGTTCCTGGCTTTATGAGAGGAGCTCATGTTCACAAATAATGATTGAATTTTTTTTTACAGAACAATTCTGAAGCTTAAATGTATATTAATAACATTATTTGCGAGCATTGTCCAATTGTCCAATTCCAGAAAATCTATGATGGGATATTATCGGTTGCAATAGAGGCATCCCCTCACATTCACACAACATACACCCCCTAACCACAACCTTACCCGAGGCATCCCCTCACATTCACACAACATACACCCCCTAACTACAACCTTACCCGAGGCATCCCCTCACATTCACACAACATAACCCCCTAACTACAACCTTACCCGAGGCATCCCCTCACATTCACACAACATACACCCCCTAACCACAACCTTACCCCGAGGCATCCCCTCACATTCACACAACATACACCCCCTAACTACAACCTTACCCGAGGCATCCCCTCACATTCACACAACATACACCCCCTAACTACAACCTTACCGTTGTCTGACCTGGTCCCTACAGACAGAGGGAGCAGGGTGTAAGTTTCACCTCTCAACAAAACATGTTGCTGGAAATTAGGGAAAACTGTGATTTTGTACATTTCCCAGGGTATAGGCACATTTATCATGGTATATGCACATTTATCATGGTATATGCACATTTATCATGGTATATGCACATTTCCCAGAGTATATGCACATTTATCATGGTATATTATGCACATTTATCATGGTATATACACATTTCCCAGGGTATATGCAAATTTCTGATCAAAAACAGAAAGCAAGCTTCGATAAGAAAAACAAGAGATTAAAATGGGAAAATGTCCCCAAGATATCACTTTAAGCTTTCCTAAAAGCAGCAACATGACCTCAGGATGGGATGATGAATGAGGGTTATGTGTGAGGGGAGGCCAACAGCAGGGGGCGCTGTGGTCACAGACTGTAATAAACGAGTGAGTTCACATGGATTGGAATAAAAATAATGGAGGGAGGGAGGGAGGGGGAAGGAAAACAGAAAAAGGAAGAAAAGAAAGAGAAGCATGAGGCGTTTGGCACAGAGGAGCCAGAAAACAGACTGATGATCTTACCATCCAGCTTATCAGAGCCATCATCTTAAAGAAAGAGAGAGATACAGAGAGAGAGACACACACACAGAGAGAGAGAGAGAGAGAGATACAGAGAGAGAGAGAGAGAGAGAGAGAGAGAGAGAGAGAGAGAGAGAGAGAGAGACAGAGAGAGAAGGGAAGGGAAGAAAAGAAAGTAAAGTAAGAGAAGGAAGGAAGGAAAAGAGAAAGACAGAAAGAAAGAAAGAAAGAAAGAAAGAAAGAAAGAAAGAAAGAAAGAAAGAAAGAAAGAAAGAAAGAAAGAAAGAAAGAAAGACAGAAAGAAAGGGTGGAGAGAAGAGGGGGAGGAGGAGAGGGAGGAGAAGAGAGCAGCACAGCATCTGTTGTTAGTAACAGAACATTTGGCCGACTAGAAGAATCATGCAGGTGTCGACGCACACAGGTCACAACACAAACAAGACAATATACACACATGCATATAGAGAATATAGATATGAACATGTATCTGTATGATACAGTTATGGGCAACACGCAAACATACAGAGGAGAGGAGAGAGGGAGAGAGGACTGGGTTAGAGAAGAGAAGGG
>NC_140168.1:97822968-97857968 GCF_963971535.1 Notolepis coatsorum
GGGGGGGATTGGTTAGGGGAGAGAGGGAGAGGGGGAGGGGATTGGTTAGGGGAGAGAGGAGAGGGGGAGGGGAGGGGGATTGGTTAGGGGAGAGAGGAGAGGGGGAGGAGGGGAGGGGGATTGGTTAGGGGAGAGAGGAGAGGAGGAGGGGATTGGTTAGGGAGAGAGGAGAGGAAGGAGGAGGAGGGGGGGGGGGTTGGTTAGGGGAGAGAGGAGAGGAGGAGGGGGGGATTGGTTAGGGGGAGAGAGGAGAGGAGGAGGAGGGGATTGGTTAGGGGATGGAGGAGAGGAGGAGGAGGGGATTGGTTAGGGGAGAGAGAGGAGGAGGAGGGGATTGGTTAGGGGGAGAGAGGAGAGGAGGAGGAGGGGATTGGTTAGGGGAGAGAGGAGAGGAGGAGGGGGAGGGGATTTGTTAGGGGAGAGAGGACAGGAGGATGGGGGGATTGGTTAGGGGAGAGAGGAGAGGAGGAGGGGGGATTGGTTAGGGGATGGAGGAGAGGAGGAGGGGATTGGTTAGGGGAGAGAGAGGAGGAGGAGGGGATTGGTTAGGGGAGTGAGGAGAGGAGGAGGGTGGGATTGGTTAGGGGAGAGAGGAGAGATTGGTTAGGGGAGGAGGAGAGGAGGAGGAGGGGATTGGTTAGGGGAGAGAGAGGAGGAGGAGGGGATTGGTTAGGGGAGAGAGGAGAGGAGGAGGAGGGGATTGGTTAGGGGAGAGAGAGGAGGAGGAGGGGATTGGTTAGGGGAGTGAGGAGAGGAGGAGGGGGGATTGGTTAGGGGAGAGAGGACAGGAGGATGGGGGATTGGTTAGGGGAGAGAGGAGAGGAGGAGGGGGATTGGTTAGGGGAGAGAGGAGAGGAGGAGGGGATTGGTTAGGGGAGAGAGGAGAGGAGGGGGGGGATTGGTTAGGGGAGAGGACAGGAGGATGGGGGGATTGGTTAGGGGAGAGAGGAGAGGAGGAGGGGGGATTGGTTAGGGGAGAGAGGAGAGGAGGAGGGGATTGGTTAGGGGAGAGAGAGAGGAGGGGGGGATTGTTAGGGGAGAGGGGAGAGAAGGAGGAGGGGATTGGTTAGGGGAGAGAGGAGAGGAGGAGGAGGGGATTGGTTAGGGGAGAGAGAGGAGGAGGAGGGGATTGGTTAGGGGAGAGAGGAGAGGAGGAGGGGGGATTGGTTAGGGGAGAGAGGACAGGAGGATGGGGGGATTGGTTAGGGGAGAGAGGAGAGGAGGAGGGGGGATTGGTTAGGGAGAGAGGAGAGGAGGAGGGGATTGGTTAGGGGAGAGAGGAGAGGAGGAGGAGGGGATTGGTTATGGGAGAGAGGAGAGGAGGAGGAGGGGATTGGTTAGGGGAGAGAGGAGAGGAGGAGGAGGGGATTGGTTAGGGGAGAGAGGAGAGGAGGAGGGGGGATTGGTTAGGGGAGAGAGGAGAGAAGAAGGGGGGGATTGGTTAGGGGAGAGAGGACGAGGAGGAGGGGGGATTGGTTAGGGGAGAGAGGAGAGGAGGAGGGGGGATTGGTTAGGGGAGAGAGAGGAGGAGGAGGGGATTGGTTAGGGGAGAGAGGAGAGGAGGGGATTGGTTAGGGGAGAGAGGAGAGGAGGAGGGGATTGGTTAGGGGAGAGAGGAGAGGAGGAGGGGGGATTGGTTAGGGGAGAGAGAGGAGGAGGAGGGGATTGGTTAGGGGAGAGAGGAGAGGAGAAGGGGGGGATTGGTTAGGGGAGTGAGGAGAGGTGGAGGGGGATTGGTTAGGGGAGAGAGGAGAGGAGGAGGGGATTGGTTAGGGGAGAGGAGAGTGAGATTGGTTAGGGGAGAGAGGAGAGATGAGGAGTTGAGAGATAGGAGAAGAAAGCGAAAGGGAGGAGGGGAAAGGAAAGATTATAACCCAATCCAAGCACTGCGAGAGCTAGGACATGTGGAAGGGAAGGAGAGGAGAACGATAGCCCACATTGAAGTGTAGAGGGGAAGACAGAGAATTGGTTAGAGGAGAGAAGAGGAGAGAAGAGAAGAGGAGAGAAGAGGAGAGGAGAGAAGAGAAGAGAAGAGAAGAGAAGAGAAGAGAAGAGAAGAGAAGAGAAGAGAAGAGAAGAGAAGAGAAGAGAAGAGAAGAGAAGAGAAGAGAAGAGAAGAGAAGAGAAGAGAAGAGAAGAGAAGAGAAGAGAAGAGAAGAGAAGAGAAGAGAAGAGAAGAGAGAGAAGAGGAGAGGAGAGGAGAGGAGAGGAGAGGAGAGGAGAGAACAGGCCAATCCAAGCGCAGTGAGAGCTGGGAACTGTGTCTGTTTGTGTGCAGATCCGTCCTACCAGATTGCAGGGCTTTGATTGGTTCAGAGTGTGTGTGGGCGGAGCACATCCTGACCCTCTAACCCACCCTGAAGTCTTCCTGTCTGCTCTATGGACACATGTGTTGGGGGTCAATTCACTTACAATTCAAAATAAGTATTTATACAAAAATTCCATTTTGTAGACTGGATATCAGAACCTCCACTCCACTGAATTGAAAGAGAATTGAACCCCCAAACCATCCCTGATCTGTGCCTCCATGTCGATCTGAAAGGAGGTCAATAGATCAGAGTCCCGCCTCCCGACAACGTGCTGATCACAGGTCGACCGCTAAGTGCATAACCGCCCGATTGGCCGTCGGGCTTTGACGGACATGGCCCCTTACCCAGTGAGGAGTAGGAGCCGGGGTTCATTCTCCCCGCCGTGCCGGTTTGGCCGACGTGTCGTTGCTTAGCGACCGCTGCCGCGTTCACGTCCACGTCGCTACGGGAACGCTGCAGGGAGGCTGCCGAGGGCCCGGGCCTCGAACCCGCAGAGACTGATGGGGAGGAGGAGGAGGAGGGGGGGGTATGGGGGGGATACATACATCACATGCAAACACAACTGATACATATGACATGACATCACCACCATACAGAGACATGACACTACTGGACACAAAATGCACCCACGGCCGCGCACGCGCGCGTGTGTGTGTGCTGAAGGTTTATCGTACATAACGACTAGACACAGGCTGATGTCATGACTCTGATGGAGGAGGATGAATATATATGTGGCAGAATGGCACTGTGTGAGAGAGAGAGGGGGGGAGATACTGTGAGAGAGAGACTGTGTGTGAGAGATAGGGCTGACCCCTATTAGTCGATTAGTTGACTAATCGGTCGAAAGGAGTCGTAGTCGACTGCCAACCTCTTAGTCGAATACAAAAAAAAAAAAGTATATATATATATATTTTTTTACATTTTATCATTCTTTCCAAAAGAAACGAGGTCTAGAAGCGTGGCTAACGCTAATGGCACGCATACCAGCAAGGCTAACTTAACTGCCTAAGAAAACAGGCACAGAGGCACTGAAAGAGGATTTCACCCATCTAATGAACACACTAGACTAGACAAATATCAAGATGTATCCATCAGTGGACCAATTGCATGCTTTTACAGAGGACAAGAAGCCTTCAGTCGACTCCTTGAGACATTAAGCACCCCCACAGCCCAAATGGAATGATATATATATAAAAAATATATATATATATATCATTCCATTTGGGCTGTGGGGGTGCTTAATGTCTCAAGGAGTCGACTGAAGGCTTCTTGTCCTCTGTAAAAGCATGCAATTGGTCCACTGATGGATACATCTTGATATTTGTCTAGTCTAGTGTGTTCATTAGATGGGTGAAATCCTCTTTCAGTGCCTCTGTGCCTGTTTTCGTAGGTAGTTAGCCTCTGGTATGCGTGCCATTAGCGTTAGCCACGCTTCTAGACCTCGTTTCTTTTGGAAAGAATGATAAAATGTAAAAAAAAATATATATATATACATTTTTTTTACTAATAGTCGACTAACGGCAAATTTTGGCCAATCAGTCGACTATCCAAATCCTTAGTCGGGGACAGCCCTGGTGAGAGAGAATGAGCTAGTTAGAGTGTGTGTGTGTGAGAGAGAATGAGCTAGTGAGATTACCCAACTACAGTGTGTGTGTGTGTGTGTGTGTGTGTGTGTGTGTGTGTGTGTGTGTGTGTGTGTGTGTGTGTGTGTGAGAGAGAGAGAGAGAATGAGCTAGTGAGATTACCTAACTACAGTGTGTGTGTGATTATCCAAATGTGTGTGTTTATTAGAGAGTGTGTGCTGAGATTAAAAACAAAATGTGTGTGTGTGTGTGTGTGTGTGTGTGCGTGCGTGCGTGCGTGCATGTATGACTCACCTCTCCCCGGGGTAGCTGACCATTTAGAGGTCAGAGGGCGACTGAGGGAAGACAGATAAAGCAGGTAAACAACAACAACATCGTGCCTCGCTCTCTACACCACCGCCTCCAAACCATCTTTATTAGCTTTGATTACTCTATGAAATAAAACCCATCTATACTAGACAGTAATGTACTAACCAACTATAGGCCAATATCCAACCTCCCATTCATCAGCAAGATACTTGAAAAAATTGTCTCAATACAAATAAACTCCTTTCTCAAAGAAAACAACATCATGGAGGAATTTCAATCAGGCTTCAGAACACACCATAGCACTGAAACTGCTCTTACAAAAATAATTAGTGAACTCAGAATAAACTCTGATGCAAACAAAGTCTCAATTCTCGTCATATTAGATCTAACCGCAGCGTTTGACACGATCGACCATGATATCCTAATAAATCGTCTAGAAAAGTTAGTTTGTTCAGAACATATATCAAAGGGAGAAAATATTACGTCAGGCTTGGAGATCATTCTTCTGAGAAACATGACACCTACTTCGGAGTTCCACAGGGGAGCTGCCTTGGTCCATTATTATTCTCACTATACATGCTGCCACTCGGAGACATCATTAGAAAGCACAATGTATGTTTCCATAGTTATGCAGATGACACACAATGGTACATCTCCACTGAACCAAATGATCACACAGCTATAAACTCCATTTCCGCCTGTCTCTTAGCAATAAACAAATGGATGACGAACAACTTCCTAAAATTAAATGAGGGCAAAACTGAAAACCTACTAGTCGGTCCTATAACAAAAAGAGAAATGTTACAGAGCAATATGGGGCAACTTACTCCTTGGATCAAACCCGAAGTTACAAGTCTTGGTGTTATAATAGACTCCGACCTAAGCTTTAAATCACACATCAACAAGGTGACAAAAACATCATATTTCCACCTTAGAAACATAGCTAAGGTACGGCCGTCTATAAATCAAAAAGATGCTGAAAAACTGATCCATGCCTTTATCTCAAGCCGACTTGACTACTGTAATGCACTTCTCACTGGCCTCCCAAAAAAAAACCACAGAACGACTCCAACTCATTCAAAACTCGGCAGCTAGGCTACTAACTAGAACCAAAAGGAGAGACCACATCAGTCCTGTATTAGCTAACCTACACTGGCTTCCGGTAACATTTAGAATTGATTTCAAGGTACTCCTCCTTATATACAAAGCACTAAATGGAACAGGACCAAGCTACAGTACATTGCAGATTCTCTAGTCAACTATGTGGCTCCTAGAACATTGCGATCATTTACTACTGGTCTATTGAAGGTTCCAAGCCACAGTCTAAGGAAAATCGGGGATGCATCCTTTGCAAACTATGCACCAAAGTTATGGAACACACTACCTATGGACATTAGGGAAGCTACTGTAGATCTCTTAATATTTTCAAAAATAATCTAAAAACGTACCTCTTCACCATAGCCTTCTAATACACCCCGCTGTTGATTGTACTGTAGCACTGTATTATTTTACTCTGTCTATTGCTTTTTATTACAGGTTCAAAACTGTCAGGTATTAAACGGTGTGGGTAATGTATCAAACAAGAGACTGTCAGGCTTTAAAACTGTGTAGGACCCAGGCATAGAACTGCACCCTGAGAGAGGGAACTGCGCCCTGAGAGGGAGGTTTGCCCTGAGAGGGAGGTTTGAAGGGTCAAAGTGGGTATAAAACAGGAGGGAAGACTGTCAAGTTTTAAACTGTGCACTGGATACCAAACAGAAGGTAAAGACGACTTTGAACTATTGAACAGTAATCCAGAACTATTTTATTGCACTGTAAAATATATATATATATTTTAATCTATTCTATTCTACAATTTTATTGCACTATTTTACTCTGTCTATTTTATCTTACTCTTTTTATTATTGTCTATTTAAAACTGAATCAAAGCATAAACAAGGTGGCCTGTTGGGATGTTACTGTAGATCAGTGGTCACCAACCTTTTTAAGCCCAAGATCACTTTTTTTTTGGTGAAGGCAAGATCTACCTATTGAAGCGTTGAGAGAAAAAGACAGCCAAGATTGTACTTTAAACTAAATGACTTTTATTAGCCTGTATTCTAATTACATGCAATGCTTTGGTCCAACATTAAAACGTCAAAGTAGAACTGTAATATGTACTTTCTCAGTCAGTGCTAAGTGCAGTCATCTTATGCAGCATCACTTTTCACATCAAAACAAAAGTAGAACTGTAATGTGGACCTTCTCCTATTAATTAACATTGCCAAACATATTTACAATTAGCATTTTATAAAGTAGAACTGTAATGTGTACTTGATACCGGACGTGTTAATTGATATTTACTTATTTATTTTTAAAGACGTTTTTTGAAATAGGCCCTAATCATTTGGCATAAGATATTGATGGCTAGTGCATTTGTTTGGCTATTGTGTCACAAAGTAAATAAACTCCCTTTGAAACTGTGACCGCTGTGTCATTTATGTTTAATGTAGACCTTTTTTATTTTAGACCAGGGGGGAGGAGTCTAGCCTGCGCCTTCACCAGGGGGGAGGAGTCTAGCCTGCGCCTCTACCAGGGGGGAGGAGTCTAGCCTGCACCTCTACCAGGGGGGAGGAGTCTAGCCTGCACCTCCACCAGGGGGGAGGAGTCTAGCCTGCGCCTCCACCAGGGGGGAGGGGGGGAGGAGTCTAGCCTGCGCCTCTACCAGGGGGGAGGAGTCTAGCCTGCACCTCTAACAGGGGGGAGGAGTCTAGCCTGCGCCTCTACCAGGGGGGAGGAGTCTAGCCTGCGCCTCTACCAGGGGGGAGGAGTCTAGCCTGCACCTCCACCAGGGGGGAGGAGTCTAGCCTGCGCCTCCACCAGGGGGGAGGAGTCTAGCCTGCACCTCCACCAGGGGGGAGGAGTCTAGCCTGCACCTGCACCAGGGGGGAGGAGTCTAGCCTGCGCCTCCACCAGGGGGGAGGATTCTAGCCTGCACCTCCACCAGGGGGGAGGAGTCTAGCCTGCGCCTCTACCAGGGGGGAGGAGTCTAGCCTGCACCTCCACCAGGGGGGAGGAGTCTAGCCTGCGCCTCCACCAGGGGGGAGGAGTCTAGCCTGCACCTCCACCAGGGGGGAGGAGTCTAGCCTGCACCTCCACCAGGGGGGAGGAGTCTAGCCTGCGCCTCCACCAGGGGGGAGGATTCTAGCCTGCACCTCCACCAGGGGGGAGGAGTCTAGCCTGCGCCTCCACCAGGGGGGAGGAGTCTAGCCTGCACCTCCACCAGGGGGGAGGGGGGAGGAGTCTAGCCTGCGCCTCCACCAGGGGGGAGGGGTCTAGCCTGCACCTCCACCAGGGGGGAGGGGGGAGGAGTCTAGCCTGCACCTCCACCAGGGGGGAGGGGGGAGGAGTCTAGCCTGCGCCTCCACCAGGGGGGAGGAGTCTAGCCTGCACCTCTACCAGGGGGGAGGAGTGTTGTCAAAAATATCGATTTTTCTATACATATCGATTCTGAATATTTAAAAACGGTTTCAATACTCATTTCCCGCAATATCGATAATTATTCATAACAAGAAGAAACATTTTTTATTTTTTTTGTATAAGGAAGTTGCATTGTTCATTTCAATACCTGTAATAGTATAGTAGTCCACACACACACATGTGTGCATTCAGTTAAGTTGGAATATGACTAATATTACATTATATCATTTAGTTATTTTTAAATGTGTGTTCTAAAGATAAACAAAGGGTTTTAAAAGTGTTATATTTATCTTCTCTTATAGTACCAGAGAGAAGCTGAGGAGAATCAACCAGCAACAAAAGCAACATTTATAAAAATATATATATATTTATATATATATATATATATATATTTATTTTTTTACATTTTAAGATTGAACCTTTTTCCCTGTGGTATCGAAAATGGTATCGAATATCGGTTAGAGGTTAGAGGTCGCTCTGGGGGAGGGTTAGGGTTAGAGGACCTACTTGAGGCTCTCCTGGGAGGAGGAGGAGGAGCGGTCGCTCTGGGGGAGGGAGGCCACGCTGCCGGAGCTCTTCAGACTGGACTGCAGGAGGTGTTGGTACGACGACTCCAGAGAGTTGTACAGGGAGTCCGCCTCCCCTGGGAAGGGACCCCTCAGGCCCCAGTACGCCCTGGAGGAGGGAGGAGGCAGGCGGGGGGAGAGGTTAATGTAGGGAGAAAGGAAGGAGGGAGTGAGAGGAGAGAGGAAGGGGTGAGAGGGGAGGGAAGGAGGGAGAGGAGAGAAGAGCAGGAAGAGGAGAGAGTAGGGAGGGGGAGGGAGAGGAGAGAGAAGGTGGGAGAGGGAGTGAGAGGGGAGAGAGAGGACGTGGGGGAGGATGAAGAGGGAAGGAGGAGAGAATGAGTGAGGGAGTGAGAGGGGAGGGAAGGAGGGAGAGAAGGTGGGAGAAGGAGTGAGAGGGGAGAGAGAGGACGTGGGGGAGGAGGGAGAGGGAAGGAGGAGAGAATGAGTGAGGGAGTGAGAGGGGAGGGAAGGAGGGAGAGAAGGTGGGAGAAGGAGTGAGAGGGGAGAGAGAAGAGGGGGGAGAGAGGAGGGGGGAGGAGGGGAGGGAAGGAGGGAGAGGGAATGAGAGGGGAGGGAAGGAGTGAGAGGAGAGAGAGGAAGGAGGAGAGAAGGAGGGATAGGGAGTGAGAGGGGAGGGAAGGAGAGGAGAGAAGGTGGGAGAGGAGACAGAAGGAGGGAGAGGGAGTGAGAGGAGAGGGGGGAAGGGAAATGAGAGAGATGGAGGGAGAGGGGAGAGAAGGAGGGAGAGGGGAGAGAAGGAGGGAGAGGGGAGGGAATGAGAGAGGGGAGAGAGAAGGAGGGAGAGGGGAGGGAAGGAGGGAGAAGAGAGAGAAGGAGGGAGAGGAGAGAGAGGAGAGGGAAGGAGGGAGAGGAGAGGGGGAGGGAGAGGAGAGGGAAGGAGGGAGAGGAGAGGAGCGAGGGAGAGGAGAGGGAAGGAGAGGAGAGGAGGGGAGGGAAGGAGGGATAGGGAGTGAGAGTGGGGGGAAGGAGAGAGAAGGAGGGACGGAGGGAGGAGATGTAAGGAGGAGGGAGAAGGAAGGAAGGAAGGAAGGAAGGAAGGAGGGGAACAAGGGAAGATGGAGGGAGAGGTAGAGTGGGTTTGTTTGAGAGAGGGTAAAGCAGGAAGGGGTAGATATTAAACACTACTTCTCTTTCACATAATGTGATTTACAGACGTGTACTGTATGTGTGTGTGTGTGTGTGTGTGTGTGTGTGTGTGTGTGTGTGTGTGTGTGTGTGTGTGCGTGCGTGCGTGCGTGCGTGCGTGCGTGCGCGTGTCTTACTTGCGGGCCTCCACTCTGACTTCTGAGTCTGCGTCTCGGATTCCCTTCTTTATGCTGTCCACCAGAACCGCTGTGTGCCTGGGAGGGAGGGGGGAGGGGGGGGGGGGGGGAGAAAAGGGAGAGTATGAAAGAAGGATAAGAACATGAACAGCCCTTTTCCGCCAACCATTTACCAGCACCGTGGTTTGAAACAACAAAGAGGTGGGGAGTTTGAACCCCTTCCAAGTGGAGGTTTTCCTCAGAATCCTGCAAATGGTAAATGGCTGCATTTATATAGCAGCTTTTATCCAAAGTGCTTTACAATGTGTGCCTCACATTGACCCACACATTCACACAGCGACAGCGGAGGCGACCATGCAAGGTGCCAACCTGCTCATCAGGAGCAGTTAGGGGTTTAGGGAGACAGTCCCCCCTAATATAGGCACAATAAATATTTTAAATAGATATCACTATGAAACTATCATAGTGGATGGGTAAAATGCGAGGAACGCTGTTATATAAATGCACCATTTACCATCACCCGTTGATCGTCTACTAAGACGTATGCGATGACGACGTAATTGTACTAATTGAGCGACATTGTACTATTGTACTTGTTTTATGCCTATGCTTATGTCTGCATATTTACATTGCACTACTTTTATTGTCTTTTATACCTATTCTTATGTCTGCAATTTATGCATTGTTTTTTATTCTGTCAATTGTGTGCTGATTTTATGCCTATGTTCATTTTATACTATATAGATAGTTATTCATATTTATTATTGTTATATTCAGTGATGCCGGTAACGCGTTACTAAGTAACGCGTTATTGTAATCTGATTACTTTTCCCCGAAAATAGTAATCTAACGCGTTAATCTTTAAAAGCCAGTAATCTGATTGCAGTTACTTGTCCAAGTGGCTGTGCGTTACTATTTCGTTACTATCTCATCATAAATTCATAATGCAGGCGGAATGCAGTATTTTATTTCGTTTTCGACAGTCAAAAATACATTTTGAGCTGTTTTTCTTATTATTATTATGGAGTGACGTGGTGTGGCAGTGAAAGGGTTACACAAGAATGTGTCCCGCGGCGTGACTGGACTCTCTGTCTGTGAGTGACTCTGCTTTGGCCTAATCACATTCCCATCCACAGTCTGCGAATCAGAGGCAGAGTAGGGCGGGTCTTCACAGCACGTCATGTGACATATGCGCCAATCGTGTGACAGCAGGGCTCCGTTGTTATGTTCGTCTGAGAATTCCACCCCAAAACGCTTGTCTAAACGAAGTTTAGGGGGACCCTGATGGAAACAAGACAAACGTCTTTCTCAGGTCTGCATCCCCTTAACAATTGTATGTATTGAGCCGTACTGTATTGTACCCATTCTGCAATCTGTTAAATAAAGTTTTCATTCATTCATTCATTCATTCAGGTACAGGAGGACTCGGAGGCCAGCCAAACAGCAAAAGAGAGAGATTGTTTCTTTCCCTATTGATTAATGTATATTTGATGGTGGCAGAGCAAAAGCTCTTATTTGCCAGATTTACAGTAATTTACATGTTAAAGAGAGACTGATTGTATGTTTATAGAGAGACATTTATAAAAACAATTTAATAGTTACAGTTGATATAATTGAATAGTTCAGCCTGCATTTGTTAGATGTGAATAGATACACTGGTTTTGTACAACCACTGGCTGGCTGCTCTAATGCTGTGAGCATCATAGACTGTTGCTTTACCATACTTGATGGTACAGAAGCTGAAGCACTAGTTTAACAATTTATGTTATGTGCAGAGAAACAAGTTAAAAACAATTTATGCACTTTCAATAAAGCGTTTAAAAAAAACTGTTGGGGGAACGACGACGGTAACCTAGTTACTTTCAAAGTAACCAAGTTACTCTGATAATCAAGTAATCAGTAAAGTAACTTGGATTACTTTTTAAAGGAGTAATCAGTAATCAGTAATCGGATTACTTTTACAAGTAATCTGTGGCATCACTGGTTATATTGTAGAAATGTGTGCATTGAAATGTCTGTAAAGTCTTGACGACATTGAAAATGAGGGCGACTAAAAGGTTTGAATAATGGAATACTAGGAATTCCGAACCATTAGCTAGAAAAATAAATAAATTAATAAATAAAATAAATTCACCTTTCCAAGGAGCGAGTCTGCCACTCTTGTAACAGCAGGTCCAAAAAGTAATAACAGCGCCTAATAAAGAGAAACTCACCATCATCACCACTTCCATCACCATCAACATCAACATCATCATCATCATCATCATCATCACCATCAACATCATCATCATCATCATCACCATCATCACCATCATCATCATCATTATCACCACCACCACTTCCATCATCATGATCACCATCATCATCACTTCCATCATCATCATCATCATCATCACCATCACCATCATCATCACCATCATCACCATCACCATCATCATCACCATCATCATCACCATCATCACCATCACCACCATCACCATCATCATCATCACTTCCATCATCATCATCACCATCACTTCCATCATCATCATCACTTCCATCATCATCATCATCATCATCATCATCACCATCACTTCCATCATCATCATCATCACTTCCATCATCATCATCATCATCATCATCACCATCACGTCTCTGACTCACCTTCTGACGGCCACAGACTTAGAGGTACAGTGACTGGTGATGAGAGGGATGAGCCTGGGAACATGGGTGTGCTGGAGAGAGAGAGAGAGAGATTTCACCACCACTACTATCACTATCACCACCACCACCACTACTATCACCACCACCACCACTACTATCACCACCACCACCACTACTATCACCACCACCACCACTACTACCACTATCACCACTACCACCACTACTATCACTACCACCACTACTACTATCACCACCACCACCACCACTACTATCACCACCACCACCACTACTATCACCACCACCACCACTACTATCACCACCACCACCACTACTATCACCACCACCACCACTACTATCACCACCACCACCACCACTACTACCACTATCACCACTACCACCACTACTATCACTACCACCACTACTACTATCACCACCACCACCACTACTATCACCACCACCACCACTACTATCACCACCACCACCACTACTACTATCACTACCACCACTACTACTATCACCACCACCACCACTACTATCACCACCACCACCACTACTATCACTACCACCACCACTACTATCACCACCACCACCACTACTATCACCACCACCACTACTATCACCACCACCACCACTACTATCACCACCACCACTACTACTATCACTACCACCACCACTACTATCACCACCACCACCACTACTATCACCACCACCACTATCACCACCACCACCACTACTACTATCACTACCACCACCACTACTATCACCACCACCACTACTATCACCACCACCACCACTACTACTATCACTACCACCACCACTACTATCACCACCACCACCACTACTATCACTACCACCACTACTACTATCACTACCACCACTACTACTATCACTACCACCACTACTACCACTATCACTACCACCACCACTACTATCACCACCACCACTACTACCACTATCACTACCACCACCACTACTATCACTACCACGACTACTATCACCACCACCACTATCACCACCACCACCACTACTATCACTACCACCACTACTACCACTATCACCACCACTACTATCACTACCACCACTACTACCACTACCACCACCACTACTATCACTACCACCACTACTACCACTACCACTACTATCACTACCACCACTACTATCACCACCACTACTATCGCTATATGCACCACTACTATCACTATCACCACCACTACTATCACCACCACCACCACTACTACTATCGCTATATCCACCACTACTATCACTATCACCACCACTACTATCACCACCACCACCACCACTACTATCACTATATCCACCACTACTATCACTATCACCACCACTACTATCACCACCACCACCACTATCACCACCACTACTATCACTACCACCACCACCACTACTATCACTATCACCACCACTACTATCACTACCACCACTACTACTATCACTACCACCACCACTACTATCACCACCACTACTATCACCACCACCACCACTACTATAACTATATCCACCACTACTATCACTACCACCACTATCACTATATACACCACTACTATCACTACCACCACCACCACTACTATCACTACCACCACTATCACTATATCCACCACTACCACTACTATCACTACCACCACCACCACTACTATCACCACCACTATCACTACTACTATCACTACCACCACTACTACTATCACTACCACCACTACTATCACTACTACCACTACTATTACTATCACCACTACTATTACTACTATTACTATCACCACTACTATTACTATCACCACTACTATTACTATCACCACTACTATTACTACTATCACCACTACTATTACTATCACCACTATCACTACCACCACTACTATTACTATCACCACTACTATTACTATCACCACTACTATTACCATCACCACTACTATTACCATCACCACTACTATTACTATCACCACTACTATTACTGTCACCACTACTATTACTGTCACCACTACTATTACTGTCACCACTACTATTACTATCACCACTACTATTACTGTCACCACTACCAATACTATCACCACTACTATTACTGTCACCACTACTATTACTATCACCACTACTATTACTATCACCACTACTATTACTGTCACCACTACTATTACTATCACCACTACTATTACTAATAATAATAATAATAATAATAATAATAATAATAATAATAATAATAATAATAATAGATTGAATTTGTAATGCACTTTTTGTTCGCTGGGATCCCAAAGTGCTACACTACAGGGTTAAAACAGTTTAAAAAAAAAGTTATTAGTAAAACAAATAAAATAAAATACAGAATAAAAATAAGATAAAAATAGAACATAGTTAATTAAAAACATAGTATAAACAGACAATTTAAAAACAACAGCACAAGAAAATTAAAATAAAAAGCTAACAGTCAAAGGCCTTTTTGAACAGGTAGGTTTTTAATACTACTATTACTATCACCACTACTATTACTATCACCACTACTATTACTACTATTACTATCACCACTACTATTACTATCACCACTACTATTACTATCACCACTACTATTACTATCACCACTACTATTACTATCACCACTACTATTACTATCACCACTATTATTACTATTGGTGTGTGTGTGTGTGTGTGTGTGTGCGCGTGTGTGTGGTTGTGTGTGTGTGAGTGGTTCTCACCCGTATGATGAAGCGGATGGCGGAGACACCAGAGGTGGCCATGACTTTGGCACAGTTGGGGATGAGGTTGAAGAGGACCGGGAGGATGGCTTCAGCTCCGTGATCAAACTTGTTCCCCAGCACTGACGACAGGTGGCTACACAAAGTGACACACAGTGACACACACACACAGTAACAAACAAACACACACGGTAACACACACAGACACAGTAACACACACAGACACAGTAACACACACACACACAGTAACACACACACACACACACACAGTAACACACGCACACAGTGACAGACAGACAGACAGACAGACAGACAGACAGACAGACAGACAGACAGACAGACAGACAGACAGACAGACAGACAGACAGACAGACAGACAGACAGACAGATATAAGCACTGACCACTTCACTTCATAGGATTTCTCATTGAGATTTGGGGGAAATACATAATAAAACCAAAACTTAAACAAACCAAACATCACATCACATGACAACAATACACTCCAAAAAAGTTGACTCAAACTAGTTTTGAAAACTGCGTGGACGGCGTGTGTAATAAGTGCAGCAGAGGAGGAACACTCACGCCACGGTGACGCAGACCTCGCGGACCACCTGGGAGCGCAGGTCCTGGGCGGACAGCTTGAAGGCCCCGTCCAGGAGGCGCAGGTGCGGGTAGAAGCACTCGTAGTCGGCCGCCCCGGCAACCAGCAGCGAGCGGATCTTCTTCATCTGCACAGGGTGACGGACGGGGGACAGAGCCAATCAGAGAGCAGAGTCTCACCGACTGAACCCTTCAGGGGGACGGACGTGGGACAGAGCCAATCAGAGAGCAGAGTCTCACCGACTGAACCCTTCAGGGTGACGGACGTGGGACAGAGCCAATCAGAGAGCAGAGTCTCACCGACTGAACCCTTCAGGGTGACGGACGTGGGACAGAGCCAATCAGAGAGCAGAGTCTCACCGACTGAACCCTTCAGGGTGACGGACGTGGGACAGAGCCAATCAGAGAGCAGAGTCTCACCGACTGAACCCTTCAGGGTGACGGACGGGGGACAGAGCCAATCAGAGAGCAGAGTCTCACCGACTGAACCCTTCAGGGTGACGGACGTGGGACAGAGCCAATCAGAGAGCAGAGTCTCACCGACTGAACCCTTCAGGGTGACGGACGTGGGACAGAGCCAATCAGAGAGCAGAGTCTCACCGACTGAACCCTTCAGGGTGACGGACGTGGGACAGAGCCAATCAGAGAGCAGAGTCTCACCGACTGAACCCTTCAGGGTGACGGACGTGGGACAGAGCCAATCAGAGAGCAGAGTCTCACCGACTGAACCCTTCAGGGTGACGGACGTGGGACAGAGCCAATCAGAGAGCAGAGTCTCGAGTCTCACCGACTGAACCCGTGCACTGAACCTTTTAACTCGGGTTAAAAAAAGTTTGGCCCTTAGTTGTGGTTGTTTAGTATGTGGTACAAAAATACAATATTGATATATGTGTAAACAGGGCCTCACATATTTAGCCTTACTACAGATAGTCATGGTACTGTGCTACTGACACTTCCTATCAGTGTGTGTGTGTGTGTGTCTGTATGTATGTGTCTGTGTGTATGTGTGTGTGTGTATGTGTATGTCTATGTGTGCGTCTGTGTGTGTATGTCTATGTGTGTGTCTGTGTGTGTATGTGTGTGTATGTCTATGTGTGCGTGCGTGTGCATGCGTGTGTGTGTGATACTGACAGCGCTAGCTCTCTTGTCCCAGTCATGCTTGTCGTCTGAACAAATCTCACGGATCTTATTCAGGTTGTCTTCCAGATCCCGGGCCGAGTAGATCTACAGAGAGATGAGAGAGAGAGAGAAAGAGAGAGAGAGAGAGGGTGGGGATAGAGAGAAAGATAGAGAGAGAGGGTGGGGATAGAGAGAGATAGAGAGGGTGGGGATAGAGAGAGATAGAGAGAGAGGGTGGGGATAGAGAGAGATAGAGAGGGTGGGGATAGAGATGGGAAGGAGAGAGAGAGAGGTGGGGTTAGAGAGATGGGAAGGAGAGAGAGAGAGGGAGAGAGGGTGGGGATAGAGAGATGGAAGGAGAAAATGGAGAAGGGAAAGAGGAAGTGAAAGGAGGGAGTGGGAGAGAGAGAGAGGGGGTTGGCAGGGAGATGGAGGTAGAGAGAGGGACACAAAAAAGGGAGGTGAGGAGGGTGAAAGAGGAATGGAAAGATACAGAGAGAGATAGAGGTAGGAGGGGGGGAGAATAAGGAGGGAGAAAATGGGAGGGATATGGAGAGGGAGAGAAAGAATAAGAGAAGAGGAGGAGAGAAGGTCATGTAAGGTGAAGGCGGTCTCAGACAGTCTGGCCTAGATACCATCTGTAATCCTGATATTAATTCAGCTGTGTGCGTGTGTGTGTGTGTGTGTGTGTGGGCATACTGCTGTAATTCGCCTTATTCACTTCGCTGCCATATTAGTTAGTTATTAGTTGACTTCGATGCAATAAAGGGAGGCTGTGTTTCCACGTTCGGAGCCCCAGAGATGTTTGTAATGATTTCTTTGGATCATCATTCTTCTTTGCCTGCCAACCAGCCGACCCCCATCTGAAGAGAGAAGACCCCAGGCTCTCTGCTCACCCTGGCTGAAGAGAGAAGACCCCAGGCTCTCTGCTCACCCTGGCTGAAGAGAGAAGACCCCAGGCTCTCTGCTCACCCTGGCTGAAGAGAGAAGACCCCAGGCTCTCTGCTCACCCTGGCTGAAGAGAGAAGACCCCAGGCTCTCTGCTCACCCTGGCTGAAGAGAGAAGACCCCAGGCTCTCTGCTCACCCTGGCTGAAGAGAGAAGACCCCAGGCTCTCTGCTCACCCTGGCTGAAGAGAGAGGACCCCAGGCTCTCTGCTCACCCTGGCTGAAGAGAGAGGACCCCAGGCTCTCTGCTCACCCTGGCTGAAGAGAGAAGACCCCAGGCTCTCTGCTCACCCTGGCTGAAGAGAGAGGACCTCAGGCTCTCTGCTCACCCTGGCTGAAGAGAGAAGACCCCAGGCTCTCTGCTCACCCTGGCTGAAGAGAGAGGACCCCAGGCTCTCTGCTCACCCTGGCTGAAGAGAGAGGACCCCAGGCTCTCTGCTCACCCTGGCTGAAGAGAGAAGACCCCAGGCTCTCTGCTCACCCTGGCTGAAGAGAGAGGACCCCAGGCTCTCTGCTCACCCTGGCTGAAGAGAGAAGACTCCAGGCTCTCTGCTCACCCTGGCTGAAGAGAGAAGACCCCAGGCTCTGCTCACCCTGGCTGAAGAGAGAGGACCCCAGGCTCTCTGCTCACCCTGGCTGAAGAGAGAAGACCCCAGGCTCTCTGCTCACCCTGGCTGAAGAGAGAGGACCCCAGGCTCTCTGCTCACCCTGGCTGAAGAGAGAAGACCCCAGGCTCTCTGCTCACCCTGGCTGAAGAGAGAAGACCCCAGGCTCTCTGCTCACCCTGGCTGAAGAGAGGACCCCAGGCTCTCTGCTCACCCTGGCTGAAGAGAGAAGACCCCAGGCTCTCTGCTCACCCTGGCTGAAGAGAGAGGACCTCAGGCTCTCTGCTCACCCTGGCTGAAGAGAGAGGACCCCAGGCTCTCTGCTCACCCTGGCTGAAGAAGACCCCAGGCTCTCTGCTCACTCTGGCTGAAGAGAGAAGACCCCAGGCTCTCTGCTCACCCTGGCATCTCTTCACAACAGCACAGTGGGGGTCTCTCTCCCGTCTCTCTCCTTGCCAACAGATCTTTGTGTTCACGTATGTCTGGCTAGGAACGCGGATACACAAGTATAGATAAACACGTGTGTGTGTGTGTGTGTGCATGTAGTTTACCTGTACAGCGGGGACATCAGTGAAGGCTTTAATGAAGTCCTCCTCATCGATGCCCCCTGCGCCGGCTTCCTTGGAGACTGGAGGACGAGAAGAGCAGAGAGTTCAGTCAGTGATGCGTTTCATCAATAGGAAGTGCTTAGCTAGATAGAAATACAGAAAATCTATTAGGACAAATGTGCCTGATGTCAGGACAATAATAACCCCAGGAGGCAGGAGCGGGGGCGGGCGGGCGGGCGGGCGGAGCGGAGCGGCACAAGCTGCCGGCCCTGGAGAAAACGCACCGAGCACAGGGTTTATTGAACGTACTCTTGTGAGTCAATCTCCCTGCGGTTTGCTATGGAGTCCGCATCAGACGCGCAGAAAATTAGCCTCGATGCAAATTATATCCCTACTCCTTCCTTCCGCACCGGGGCGTGTCTGCTGTGGACGACAACAACAACAACAATGCCATCAACACAGTGGTGTTCAGCGTGTATACCTACATTTGGCCCAATCCATAGATGTGTGACTTGGCTATAATAAGGCCATTTATAGGCCTGATATTCTATATTCTATAATAATATTTCAAATTGCATGGGTCCGGATGGCAGAATTCAGTACTGTATCTACAAAACCTTCTGTTTAATAATCTTCCCTTTATTAATTTGCTTAGATCTCAGGGAATGTACTCCCAGTGTCAGAAATATTGTGTCTGTTACTAGGCTTGAGTAAATTGTAAAGAACCAAAGGAGAATATCAATTCAATTATATATTTTTTTTAATCTTTGACTGTGAATAACACCATGCTAAAATTGACCAGACCTGAAAAATCTAAGCAAAAGAATAAAGGGAAGATGATTAACACATTGAGAGCCACGCCCATATGCCCAGATAACCCCTTCCGTGCCAGCGCTTTAGTCAATGGGAGGTCGGGGATATTTGCGAACGCTTAAACTATATCTTAAATTATGGCTATGGGTCTAAAACACCCCTCGCTTATCAATGACTTGCTTGCAGTCAACATGTACGAAACGGATTGTTTTTTCATTGGTACATTTCAGTTTTATACCGTTTTGAATACGAGTATAGTTTCGGAGAGTTCTAGTAATTTCAGAGAAATTCCGCGATAATAGCGCTTTAGTGGAATACACAAATTTTTTGGCTGATTTATGAATCGTTTTCAAATAAACGCTAGATTATCGATAGTATATGTGTACTTATGCACGCTAGAGAAGCGGGCTGAAAAATCTATTATCCATGACCTGGTCAGCGCTAACGTCGCACACACACACACAGACACGTTGTGATCGCTATGAAAAAAACATCTGATTAACCCAATACTGGTAAAATAGAGTCCTTACCTCACATCAGATGTTCTGCAAAAAGATTTATCCAATTCCTGATCGCCATTCCAAATATTGATCGCGTTTATTGATCCAACGTTATAGTCCGAAACACATAATCGACGCTGCTCTGAGGGTCCTCAGTCAATCTGGTAACACGATACTGCTTGCCAGAGATGGGAAAACCCCGGAACGGACTTTTTTTCTGATGCACATTTGTTTATTTGTTTATTGTTATTCGCACTTACAAACATACATTCTGAGATAAAATAAGTAAATAGAAGAACAGTTAAAATGTGCAGGAAAGGTAAAAAAACCCAAGGGCTTATAAGCGACCTCCCCTCTTAAACCTATATAGGGTAGCTACACACAAAAAAAAATTACCCCCCCCCCCCCCCCCATTATGCACAAACACATGCGCATATCCCTCTCACATACAATACAGCATTATACAACTATTATAATGTTGGGAAAAAATATTTAAAAGACTTTACACAAATACACATGGATACTATAGACTACAAGATCTGTAGTTCTTTTTTAAGCTTACTTTTAAATATATTTAAAGTGGAACATGTTTCAATTAGATTTTGTATATCATTCCACATCACTGCACCTTGATAAACAAATGAGAATTTGGCAACAGAGGTCCTACAGAAAGGAATGCGTAAGTCTTTATTTCTTCTTGTGAGCTGTGCATGATAATGAGAATTAAACTCAAAATAAGTTTGAAAGAAAAATTAGGCAAAGATAAAGGAAGACCAATTACTTTGTACATAAGAATCCCTGTTTGATACTTGTTGACCTCATAAATTGTGAGTAGTTGCAGTTGTTTAAATAATGGTTTGGTTAGGGCTAAATAAGAAGAGTTGGTTGCAATTCTTACAAAGGATTTCTGAGCTCTATGGATTGTTTGTAAGTAAGATGGGTAAGTGCTGGCCCAAATTATATATTATATTGCAGTTAAACTGTAATACAAAGTTAGTAATGTGCTCTTTTTTAATTGTTTTTTAACCCTTTTTATAATGCCCAACGATTTTGAAACCTTCTTGCAAACAATTTCACAATGATTCTTAAAGCAAAGTTTCTCATCGATATTGACACCTAAGAATTTCACTGATGAAACTTGTGCAAGTTCATTGTTATTGATACAAATCTTGGTTCCGTCCTGAATGTTTTTGTTCTTATTTCTAAAAATAATGAAGTTAGATTTTTTGACATTAAGTGATAGCTTGTTTAACTGAAACCAATAGGAAAAATGGATGAGTCCAGAATTTGCTTTATGAATAAGGGAATCAAAATTCTTGTCAGTGACGAAGAGATTTGTGTCATCAGCAAATAATATAGGTGACAATAAACTGGAAGCATTCGCAAGATCATTCACATAAATCAAAAACAACAAGGGTCCTAGAATGGACCCTTGTGGAACACCACATTTTAGTACTGCCAGCTGTGATCGTTTACCATTGAAAACTACAAATTGCTCTCTGTTGTTTAAGTAATTCTCAACCCATTGTATAACCTGTTTTTTAAGACCATAACATGACATTTTTGATAGTAAAATTTCGTGATTCACTGTGTCGAAAGCCTTTGATAAATCTAAGAAAATGCCTAAAGTATATTCATTTTTCTCCAGTGCAGCTGTAATTTTTTCTCTAAGGTGCAAAAGAGCCATATATGTAGAGTATTTTTTTCTAAAGCCATACTGATGTTCGAACAAGATATTGTTATCATCTAGATGTTTCATGATTCTACTATATACCAGCTTTTCAAGAATTTTTGAAAAACAAGGTAGTATCGATATAGGACGATAGTTTGAGAATACAGAGGGGTCATCAGCTTTAAACAGTGGTATAACCTTGGCAACTTTGAAGGCTTGAGGGATAGTGCCTGATTCAAGGGACATGGACAAAATGAATGATAAAGGATCAATAATTGAAGATGCAACCTTTTTGATCAAAGAGGCTGGAATTTCATCATGACCAGGAGAAGAGTTTTTTAGGCTCATAATAATATCAAGTACTTCTGAGGTCTTTACAGGCTCAAAAGCATTTAGATAAGCATACTCTTTACTTATAAAATCAGTTGGAGAACCATGAGCATTGCCTATATGTTATGCAAGACATGGTCCCACATTCACAAAGAAGTTGTTAAAACTATTCGCAATTTGGGAGGGCTCTGTTATCTTATCCGTACCATCCTGAAATTCAGTTGTGGATGGAGAAGAGGAGTGTCTCATATTGAGTAATGTTTTCAGGGTGTCCCATGTCGATTTAATATTGTTTGAAGAGCTAATAAATTGGTCACTATAATAATCCCGTTTGGCATTTCTACGAAGATGATTATGTTTATTCCTGTATGTCTTATATGAAGCATACTTTAATGGAGTAGGACTTTGTAAATATTTTTTATATAATTTATTTTTCTTTAGAGCAGATTTTCTAAGTTCAATGGTGAACCATGGTTTGTTCAAGTTTGCAACGTTTTTGTTACTTTTAGTTATAAGAGGAAAACATTGGACAAAAACTAAATAGAATTTGGTATAAAAATTATTATAAGCTATATTTGCATTTTGCGCCTCGTAGACTGTTTCCCAGGACAATTCTGCCAACATTTCTCTGAAGATGATAATATTTATATCATTGAACCTTCTAAATGAAGACCTCTTTGGTTTAGACATAATAGACTTATCATGGAGAATAGAAAGTTGAAAAACAGGCATATGATCGGAAATATCAGTATAAAGAATGCCGGATTTTACAACATGAGGGAATGCATTTGTAAAAATATTATCTATTAGTGTAGAAGATGTACGAGTTATTCTTGTAGGCTTGCTAATTAAAGGATAAAAGTAATTGGAAGACAGTATGTTTGAGAGGTCATCTATGTGGTGTTTTATTTCCTCATTTAGAAGGTCGATATTAAAATCACCTAGTAAATAACACATTTTACTCTCCTTATCAATTTGTTCCAAGATATCTAATAGACCTACTTTGAACTTGTTGATGTCTGTATTAGGAGGACGATATATACAACCTACAATCATTCTTTTATTCTCATTCGGAGCAATAGATTGAACGTCTAGAAAAATGAATTCACATGTGTTGCAGTCATGAAACATCACTTCAAGGTCAGATCTCTGTTTAAATTCCAGACCATTTTGAACATAGAGAGAAACTCCACCACCTCTGCCTTCTCTACACCTATGTGTGGCTGTATAGTCGGTGATTTCAAATAGCGAGGTAATTTCCTCTGTAAGCCATGTTTCAGTTAGTGCTATAATTGAGAATACATGGTTCAGTGATGAGAGATAATGGTAGAAATTGTCATAGTTTTTGGGAAGACTTCTTATATTTAGATGTCAAGTAGAAAAGATGTTGGTCATATTGAAGGCTGAAATAAAGGAGTTAAAATGATTTTCAGAAAAATAATCACATGAAGATGAATCATGAACAATATCATGAGAGTCAACCTTTGTAGATAAATTTCTTTTTGACAAAAATAAGTCAGGATTAAATGAATTATTATAGTCCCTGTCATCATTTTGGAGTTGCAATGAATGACAAACATTTTTGATTGTTACATTAGATTGAGTATTATCAGTAGGAGGATTACAACATGAGATCATTCCCCTTTCAGCGTGTGCACACTGGGCTTGTTTAGACATGAGATATTATGAGTGAGTGGATACATGGTTTAGAAAGCCTTGGGCGACAGTTTATTACTTCTACTTATTAGAGCTGTTTTGCTGTTCTCTCCTGGGTTGCACGATGAGTCTATCATATTTCAGATAGGCCCATTCTCCCCTTGCGGCTCTCATCTGAGGTAGAAGTTCTTTACGTTTTTGGCGCACAGCATCCGAGAAGTCTTCATTCATATAAATGTTGGTGCCTTTTAGATTGTTAGCTTTTGAGAGAATTGCCTGTCTATCTTTATACCTGAATAACTTCACTAACATAGATCGTGGCCTCTTGCCATCGCCATCAGCCGATGGCCTTCCAATACGGTGTGCTCGTTCTACTTCTATATGCTTTTGATCCATTTTCATTTTTTCACTTAAGATTTCTCTGAATTTCTTTTCAGAGTCTGACCAATTTTTGTCAGGGGATTCTGGGATGCCGTCAATGACAATGTTGTTTCTCCTGGACTGGTTTTCTAGATACTCAACTTTGTCCAGCCAGCGTTTGTTTTCAGCTTGAAAAGCCTCAGAGTTGGATTGAAGGTGTTTAATAGCACCAGTGGTCTCAGAATTAAGAGTGGCCTTCAATTCATCCACTTCTCTCTGAGAATATTCAAGGCTCCTTTTAACCTCCTGTATTTCTCTAGACAGATCATCAATACGCTTATTGCTTGAGTCATTGATCATTTGCACAAAGCCCTTGAAACTGTTATCTTGTTGCGTGATAAGGTCTTTATAGTAGGACTTTTGTTGGTCCAAAAGCTCACGAACAACAGAGAGAAATAAGGTCATCTTCATTTTTCTTGGGTGACATTTTATCAGATTGTCAATGCCCCTCTAGACAGTTAAACAGTTACAACTGGCCTGATGGCGATGCTTGGGCCTGGCCTGATGGTAAAGCCTGGGCCTGGCCTGGCCTGATGGTGGTAGCTGGGCTGGTGGGGCCTAGGCCTGGCCTGATGGTGAAGCCTGGGCCTGGCCTGATGGTGGTAGCTGGGCTGGTGAGGCCGAGGCCTGGTCTGATGGTGAAGCCTGGGCCTGGCCTGATGGTGGTAGCTGGGCTGGTGGTGAAACCTGGGCCTGGCCTGATGGTGGTAGCTGGGCTGGTGGTGAAACCTGGGCCTGGCCTGATGGTGGTAGCTGGGCCTCTGTGAAGCCTGGTCTGGTGGAAATAAGGCCTCTGCTGAAGCCTGGTCCTGGTGGAAGTAGGGCCTCTGCTGAAACCTGGTCCTGGTGGAAGTAGGGCCTCTGCTGAAGCCTGTGCCTCGCCTGGTGGAATTAGATCCTCTGCTGAGGCCTGGGCTTGGTGGAAGTAGGGCCTCTACTGAAGCATGGGCCTGGCCTGGTGGATTAAGAACCACTGCTGCAGCCTGGGTCTGGCCTGGTGGAAGCAGGACCACTGCTGGGCTTGGTTTGGTTAAAGCTGAGTCTGGTCTCAATCTAGATTTCACAGATTCAACTTGATCTATTTAAAAATAAACATCTAAAAACCTCTGGTGAAGTTTTGGTTGATAAAACAGAGAGGATTAGCAAGATTTTGAAGAGATTGTCTCAAGGTTCCTCACAACACACTTCCTCGAGCGGCCATCTTGGAATGGAAGTGAAAAAAAAATCTAACCTGAAGTGCATTACCATCCGGGAGACGATAGGCGGCGGTATTTGCCCTTTTCGAGCTCAGACCCATTTACAATGATAACGTCAGGCTGGATGGATGAAAAATGAATGGATATCACTAATAAAAGAAATAACGATTAAAAAACGAGAAAACTCGTTGGCACTCAACGCATGGCGAGTTAGCACGACTAATCTCGCCGTTGGCACTCAAAGTGTTAAACAGAAGGTTTTGTAGAAACAGTACTGAATTCTGCCATCCAGACACATGCAATTTGAAATATGATTATAGAATATCAGGCCTATAAATTACCTTATTATGGCCAAGTCGCACATCTATGGATCGGGCCAAATCTCCCCTTTCCAATGGCAGAATTCAATCTGGATTTAGTATCAGGCGTGATTCACAAGTACAGTTCGTTTTTTATAATGTAAATTTCTCCAAAAATGTTCATCAGATTGCAACGCCGTTTTTTGCTAGACGTTCACAGAAAGGTAGAGAAACTAACTGTGTTCTGTATTATGGCAATCATGTTCAGGTTTGTGGGAGATAATCCAGAAAAATTTAAAAGTTTATTGAAAAGTCAGATGATTGACAGGGGCTGGCGTGAGCTGGGTAGGGTAGTTTTTCTAAATTCGAAAGTCCATCAATAGCCCTGAGTCTCTTCAAAAGACTACACTCACTTTTGGCTGCGCCACTTCCTCCCGTCAATATGCGCCGGTTTCCGACTCAATGCCCTGAGATTTATATAATCATATATTTCACTAATAATAGTTACAATCATTGGTAAACAAACGTAATGCTGAAAATATACATTTTGACTGCTGTTTTGACAGGGTTAGGGTCTTTACTCTTGGCTACATTTGAAAAGAAAACGCAACATTAATTCATACATTCTGTAGAGATGGATTTATGGCCCGATGTCATTTGCGGTCCAGTACCGGACCGATCAGGCTTAAGAGGTTAACCCTGTGAGGCCCAAATTAAAAATACATTAGCAACATCAGAGGCCAGAGGGTGGGACCTATAAACACATGAAGGGTGCCGTGACTGAAAAAAAGGTCTTTGTGGCTCTTAGTCTCTGACTGGTTGGCCACCCCTGTAGTAGTAGTAGTAGTAGTAGTAGTGGTGGTAGTGATAGTACTAGTAGTAGTGGTGGTAGTGATAGTAGTAGTAGTAGTGGTGGTGGTAGTGATAGTACTAGTAGTAGTGGTGGTAGTGATAGTAGTAGTGGTGGTGGTAGTGATAGTAGTAGTGGTGGTGGTAGTGATAGTACTAGTAGTAGTGGTGGTAGTGATAGTAGTAGTGGTGGTGGTAGTGATAGTAGTAGTAGTGGTGGTGGTAGTGATAGTACTAGTAGTAGTGGTGGTAGTGATAGTAGTAGTGGTGGTGGTAGTGATAGTAGTAGTAGTAGTGGTGGTAGTGATAGTAGTAGTGGTGGTGGTGATAGTAGTAGTGGTGGTGGTAGTACTAGTAGTAGTGGTGGTAGTGATAGTAGTGGTGGTGGTAGTGATAGTAGTGGTGGTGGTAGTGATAGTACTAGTAGTAGTGGTGGTGGTAGTGATAGTAGTGGTGGTGATAGTGATAGTAGTGGTAGTACTAGTAGTAGTGGTGGTAGTGATAGTAGTGGTGGTGGTAGTGATAGTAGTGGTGGTGGTGATAGTAGTAGTGGTGGTAGTGATAGTAGTGGTGGTGGTAGTACTAGTAGTAGTGGTGGTAGTGATAGTAGTAGTGGTGGTGGTGGTGGTGATAGTAGTAGTGGTGGTAGTACTAGTAGTAGTGGTGGTAGTACTAGTAGTAGTGGTGGTAGTGATAGTAGTGGTGGTGGTAGTACTAGTAGTAGTGGTGGTAGTGATAGTAGTAGTGGTGGTGGTAGTACTAGTAGTAGTGGTGGTAGTACTAGTAGTAGTGGTGGTAGTACTAGTAGTAGTGGTGGTAGTGATAGTAGTGGTGGTGGTAGTGATAGTAGTAGTGGTGGTGGTGGTGATAGTAGTGGTGGTGGTAGTGATAGTAGTGGTGGTGGTAGTGATAGTAGTAGTGGTGGTAGTGATAGTAGTGGTGGTGGTAGTGATAGTAGTGGTGGTGGTAGTGATAGTAGTAGTGGTGGTGGTGGTGATAGTAGTGGTGGTGGTAGTGATAGTAGTAGTGGTGGTGGTGGTGATAGTACTAGTAGTAGTGGTGGTAGTGATAGTAGTGGTGGTGGTAGTGATAGTAGTAGTGGTGGTAGTGATAGTAGTAGTGGTGGTGGTGATAGTAGTAGTGGTGGTAGTGATAGTAGTAGTGGTGGTAGTGATAGTAGTAGTAGTGGTGGTGGTGGTGATAGTACTAGTAGTAGTGGTGGTGGTAGTGATAGTAGTGGTGGTGGTAGTGATAGTAGTAGTGGTGGTAGTGATAGTAGTAGTGGTGGTGGTGATAGTAGTAGTGGTGGTAGTGATAGTAGTGGTGGTAGTGATAGTAGTAGTGGTAGTGATAGTAGTAGTGGTGGTATTGATAGTAGTGGTGGTAGTGATAGTAGTAGTGATAGTAGTAGTGGTGGTAGTGATAGTAGTAGTGGTGGTAGTGATAGTAGTGGTGGTGGTAGTGATAGTAGTAGTGGTGGTAGTGATAGTAGTAGTGGTGGTAGTGATAGTAGTGGTGGTAGTGATAGTAGTAGTGGTAGTGATAGTAGTAGTGGTGGTAGTGATAGTAGTAGTGGTAGTGATAGTAGTAGTGGTGGTAGTGATAGTAGTAGTGGTGGTAGTGATAGTAGTGGTGGTAGTGATAGTAGTAGTGGTAGTGATAGTAGTAGTGGTGGCAGTGATAGTAGTAGTGGTAGTGATAGTAGTAGTAGTAGTGATAGTAGTAGTGGTGGTGGTGATAGTAGTAGTGGTGGTGGTGATAGTAGTAGTGGTGGTAGTGATAGTAGTGGTGGTAGTGATAGTAGTAGTGGTAGTGATAGTAGTAGTGGTGGTATTGATAGTAGTGGTGGTAGTGATAGTAGTAGTGATAGTAGTAGTGGTGGTAGTGATAGTAGTAGTGGTGGTAGTGATAGTAGTGGTGGTGGTAGTGATAGTAGTAGTGGTGGTAGTGATAGTAGTAGTGGTGGTAGTGATAGTAGTGGTGGTAGTGATAGTAGTAGTGGTAGTGATAGTAGTAGTGGTGGTAGTGATAGTAGTAGTGGTAGTGATAGTAATAGTGGTGGTAGTGATAGTAGTAGTGGTGGTAGTGATAGTAGTGGTGGTAGTGATAGTAGTAGTGGTAGTGATAGTAGTAGTGGTGGCAGTGATAGTAGTAGTGGTAGTGATAGTAGTAGTGGTAGTGATAGTAGTAGTGGTGGTGGTGTACCAGTGAATATTCTATGACTGTGCTCTACATTGTATGCAACTGTAGAGTAGTGGGGGAGACTGGTGTCAAATTCCATTCCAGGTTGAACTTAATTCACCGAACACAAACCCATTGTATACACATTCATATGCACATGGACTACACACACACACACACACACACACACACACGCACACACAGCAGCAGCCACTGACTCTAATGGACTTCCTGTCTTTAATGCGCCTGTCAATCACTGCTCTCTGGGGGCCGGCACTGGAGCTAGAGGCTCTTTAGACCACGCCCCCACCACTGGCAAGAAAAGAGAGAGAGGAAGAGGAGGGGAGGGGAGATCAGAAACCAGGGAGTTGAGGATATTTGGTTGGAGGGAGGTGGAGGAGATGAGGGGAGACTGAGGAGGAGGAGGAGGCAGACGATTGGTGGTAGAAGAGGGTTGGGAGGGGGGGTGGTGTGACTGTGAGGGGGAGGAGGGGAGGAAGAGTGAACCGCAGACAGTGGACCGCAGAGAGCGGAGCAGACGGTAGAAATCTATCCCGCCTTCCTTCCTCCCTCGGGCTTGTTTGGTTTCCATTGCAGGCTGTGCCACTAACATGTGTCATGATGACATGTACATCACATTGCAGGCTGTGCCACTAACATGTGTCATGATGACATGTACATCACATTGCAGGCTGTGCCACTAACATGTGTCATGATGACATGTACATCACATTGCAGGCTCTGCCACTAACATGTGTCATGATGACATGTACATCACATTGCAGGCTGTGCCACTAACATGTGTCATGATGACATGTACATCACATTGCAGGCTGTGCCACTAACATGTGTCATGATGACATGTACATCACATTGCAGGCTGTGCCACTAACATGTGTCATGATGACATGTACATCACATTGCAGGCTGTGCCACT
Organism: Notolepis coatsorum; assembly: GCF_963971535.1. NCBI lineage: Eukaryota > Metazoa > Chordata > Actinopteri > Aulopiformes > Paralepididae > Notolepis > Notolepis coatsorum. Next base: position 97,852,487 of record NC_140168.1, read on the forward strand.
AACAGCCTCCAGCTAGCCTTCTCCTCTACCACCCTGAGGTAGCCTGGTCATGTACCCCAGCTAGCCTTCTCCTCTACCACCCTGAGGTAGCCTGGTCATGTACCCCAGCTAGCCTTCTCCTCTACCACCCTGAGGTAGCCTGGTCATGTACCCCAGCTAGCCTTCTCCTCTACCACCCTGAGGTAGCCTGGTCATGTACCCCAGCTAGCCTTCTCCTCTACCACCCTGAGGTAGCCTGGTCATGTACCCCAGCTAGCCTTCTCCTCTACCACCCTGAGGTAGCCTGGTCATGTACCCCAGCTAGCCTTCTCCTCTACCACCCTGAGGTAGCCTGGTCATGTACCCCAGCTAGCCTTCTCCTCTACCACCCTGAGGTAGCCTGGTCATGTACCCCAGCTAGCCTTCTCCTCTACCACCCTGAGGTAGCCTGGTCATGTACCCCAGCTAGCCTTCTCCTCTACCACCCTGAGGTAGCCTGGTCATGTACCCCAGCTAGCCTTCTCCTCTACCACCCTGAGGTAGCCTGGTCATGTACCCCAGCTAGCCTTCTCCTCTACCACCCTGAGGTAGCCTGGTCATGTACCCCAGCTAGCCTTCTCCTCTACCACTCTTTTGAGTCAAATATTTGTGTCCATAGAATGTGTCCATAGAAGCTAAAGAGAGAAGACGAGCAGGACCGACACGTCTCTCTGGACACTACGCCGTGCTGCAGACCCTCCCTCTTGGTCCAGACGGCACTTTGTCCTCTCTGTGCGGAGGAATCTGGTTATCAGCAGCGCTGCAGTCTGGTGGTTCATGTCTGGGAGCAGAGAGCGTGATGGTTCATGTCTGGGAGCAGAGAGCGTGATGGTTCATGTCTGGGAGCAGAGAGCGTGATGGTTCATGTCTGGGAGCAGAGTGCGTGATGGTTCATGTCTGGGAGCAGAGTGCGTGGTGGTTCATGTCTGGGAGCAGAGAGCGTGATGGTTCATGTCTGAGAGCAGAGAGCGTGATGGTTCATGTCTGGGAGCAGAGAGCGTGATGGTTCATGTCTGGGAGCAGAGAGCGTGATGGTTCATGTCTGGGAGCAGAGAGCGTGATGGTTCATGTCTGGGAGCAGAGTGCGTGATGGTTCATGTCTGGGAGCAGAGTGCGTGATGGTTCATGTCTGGGAGCAGAGTGCGTGATGGTTCATGTCTGGGAGCAGAGAGCGTGATGGTTCATGTCTGGGAGCAGAGTGCGTGGTGGTTCATGTCTGGGAGCAGAGTGCGTGGTGGTTCATGTCTGGGAGCAGAGTGCGTGATGGTTCATGTCTGGGAGCAGAGAGCGTGATGGTTCATGTCTGGGAGCAGAGTGCGTGATGGTTCATGTCTGGGAGCAGAGTGCGTGATGGTTCATGTCTGGGAGCAGAGAGCGTGATGGTTCATGTCTGGGAGCAGAGAGCGTGATGGTTCATGTCTGGGAGCAGAGTGCGTGATGGTTCATGTCTGGGAGCAGAGTGCGTGATGGTTCATGTCTGGGAGCAGAGTGCGTGGTGGTTCATGTCTGGGAGCAGAGTGCGTGATGGTTCATGTCTGGGAGCAGAGAGCGTGATGGTTCATGTCTGGGAGCAGAGTGCGTGATGGTTCATGTCTGGGCGCCTGGGAGCAGAGTGCGTGATGGTTCATGTCTGGGAGCAGAGAGCGTGATGGTTCATGTCTGGGAGCAGAGTGCGTGATGGTTCATGTCTGGGAGCAGAGTGCGCGATGGTTCATGTCTGGGAGCAGAGTGCGTGATGGTTCATGTCTGGGAGCAGAGTGCGTGATGGTTCATGTCTGGGAGCAGAGAGCGTGATGGTTCATGTCTGGGAGCAGAGTGCGTGATGGTTCATGTCTGGGAGCAGAGTGCGTGATGGTTCATGTCTGGGAGCAGAGTGCGTGATGGTTCATGTCTGGGAGCAGAGTGCGTGATGGTTCATGTCTGGGAGCAGAGTGCGTGATGGTTCATGTCTGGGAGCAGAGAGCGTGATGGTTCATGTCTGGGAGCAGAGAGCGTGATGGTTCATGTCTGGGAGCAGAGAGCGTGATGGTTCATGTCTGGGAGCAGAGAGCGTGATGGTTCATGTCTGGGCGCCTGGGAGCAGAGAGCGTGATGGTTCATGTCTGGGAGCAGAGTGCGTGATGGTTCATGTCTGGGAGCAGAGAGCGTGATGGTTCATGTCTGGGAGCAGAGAGCGTGATGGTTCATGTCTGGGAGCAGAGTGCGTGATGGTTCATGTCTGGGAGCAGAGTGCGTGATGGTTCATGTCTGGGAGCAGAGTGCGTGATGGTTCATGTCTGGGAGCAGAGTGCGTGATGGTTCATGTCTGGGAGCAGAGTGCGTGATGGTTCATGTCTGGGAGCAGAGTGCGTGATGGTTCATGTCTGGGAGCAGAGAGCGTGATGGTTCATGTCTGGGAGCAGAGAGCGTGATGGTTCATGTCTGGGAGCAGAGAGCGTGATGGTTCATGTCTGGGAGCAGAGAGCGTGATGGTTCATGTCTGGGCGCCTGGGAGCAGAGAGCGTGATGGTTCATGTCTGGGAGCAGAGTGCGTGATGGTTCATGTCTGGGAGCAGAGAGCGTGATGGTTCATGTCTGGGAGCAGAGAGCGTGATGGTTCATGTCTGGGAGCAGAGAGCGTGATGGTTCATGTCTGGGAGCAGAGAGCGTGATGGTTCATGTCTGGGCGCCTGGGAGCAGAGAGCGTGATGGTTCATGTCTGGGAGCAGAGTGTGTGATGGTTCATGTCTGGGAGCAGAGAGCGTGATGGTTCAGAGAGCGTGATGGTTCATGTCTGGGAGCAGAGAGCGTGATGGTTCATGTCTGGGAGCAGAGAGCGTGATGGTTCATGTCTGGGAGCAGAGAGCGTGATGGTTCATGTCTGGGAGCAGAGAGCGTGATGGTTCATGTCTGGGAGCAGAGAGCGTGATGGTTCATGTCTGGGAGCAGAGAGCGTGATGGTTCATGTCTGGGAGCAGAGAGCGTGATGGTTCATGTCTGGGCGCCTGGGAGCAGAGAGCGTGATGGTTCATGTCTGGGAGCAGAGTGTGTGATGGTTCATGTCTGGGAGCAGAGAGCGTGATGGTTCAGAGAGCGTGATGGTTCATGTCTGGGAGCAGAGAGCGTGATGGTTCATGTCTGGGAGCAGAGAGCGTGATGGTTCATGTCTGGGAGCAGAGAGCGTGATGGTTCATGTCTGGGAGCAGAGAGCGTGATGGTTCATGTCTGGGCGCCTGGGAGCAGAGAGCGCGGGCGACTGGGCGGACTCTTATCTAAATGCTAATGCAGACGGTTAAGGCGTCACTCACTACACTGCAAACCGACTTCACAAACTGTATTCATTCACAAACGACAACAACAAAATGACCTGTATTGTAATGTTAAAAAGGCTGGGATGCCCCCCCTGAAGCGGATTCAAGGCCTTGTATTGGTATTAAGGCACCAAGAGTTGAGGATAACGTTTAGGAAATCAAAGCAATTTCACACGTGGATGTTAAGATTTCCCTAAATGGAGAAAACACTTCATCTTTATCCAATGATTCTAAAGTAATGGTGAAGCACCTCTGGATGGATGAGGACACCAGGTCCAAATGCACAGTATGTCTACATGGCAACAGTGAAGGGTAGGAGGCGAGGGGAGGAGGCGAGGGGAGGAGGCGAGGGGAGGAGGCGAAGGTAGGAGGCGAGGGGAGGAGGCGAGGGGAGGAGGCGAGGGTAGGAGGCGAGGGGAGGAGGCGAGGGGAGGAGGCGAGGGGAGGAGGCGAGGGGAGGAGGCGAGGGTAGGAGACGAGGGGAGGAGGCGAGGGTAGGAGGCGAGGGTAGGAGGCGAGGGGAGGAGGCGAGGGGAGGAGGCGAGTGGAGGAGGCGAGGGGAGGAGGCGAGGGGAGGAGGCGAGGGTAGGAGGCGAGGGGAGGCGGCGAGGGTAGGAGGCGAGGGGAGGAGGCGAGGGGAGGAGGCGAGGGGAGGAGGCGAGGGTAGGAGGCGAGGGTAGGAGGCGAGGGTAGGAGGCGAGGGTAGGAGGCGAGGGTAGGAGGCGAGGGTAGGAGGCGAGGGGAGGAGGCGAGGGGAGGAGGCGAGGGGAGGAGGCGAGGGTAGGAGGCGAGGGGAGGAGGCGAGGGTAGGAGGCGAGGGGAGGAGGCGAGGGGAGGAGGCGAGGGGAGGAGGTGGCTTTGGGTTTGCTTCACGCACGGCCATCAAGCTGCACTTGTATCACAATGTTGTTGCTCTATTCATGTAGGTAGTGAGTCTGAATTATTTCTCCACCTGTATAACAGCCGCTACTAAATTACATATTGTTGTTCTAAAAGTGTTAAAAAGTGTCAAACTGAATTTACGTTGGCTAGTAACTGTTAAAAGATTAAATTGGCACACAATAATATACCACCAATAAATAAATGTAGAATCACAAAAACAAGGACAAATCATGATTATTACATGAATCGACAGACACACACACACACACACTCCTCCACTCCCCTCACTGCGACTAACAGCAGGATGACAGCGAGCCTCCAGGTCACATGTCAGACTGTAACGACCCGAGTGACTGAGATCACCATCTCTTCAGGCAGAACAAGACGTCGCAGCTCGTAGTCGGGAAGACGACACCGTATCTCCATCTTTCACGATGGTCGCCGTGTCAGCTTAGGTTTTCATAGAGAGTCATAAAAACTAGCTGAGTCCTGTCTGGAGGACAGACTGCAGCATATGAGTGAGTGAGTGAGTGAGTGAGTGAGTGAGTGAGTGAGTGAGTGAGTGAGTGAGTGAGTGAGTGAGTGAGTGAGTGAGTGAGTGAGTGAGTGAGTGAGTGAGTGAGTGAGTGAGTGAGTGAGTGAGTGAGTGAGTGAGTGAGTGAGTGAGTGAGTGAGTGAGTGAGTGAGTGAGTGAGTGAGTGAGTGAGTGAGTGAGATTGAGACACAGAGAGAGAGAGAGACAGAGAGAGAGAGAGAGAGAGAGACAGAGAGATCGAGACACAGAGAGAGAGAGACAGAGAGAGAGAGACAGAGAGAGAGAGAGACAGATAGAGAGAGAGAGACCGAGAGAGAGCGAGAGACACAGAGAGAGAGACAGAGAGAGAGAGAGAGAGAGAGAGAGACACAGAGAGAGAGAGAGAGAGAGAGAGAGAGAGGGGGGGGGGGGGAGAGAGAGAGAGAGAGAGAGAGAGACGAAGAATGTAATGTTCTTAGAACACAGCTAAGAAGAATATCAAACCAGAAACACATAAACCCACAAAACCTTACGCCTCCAATATTGTGAATCACTGAAACACTACAAAAAGACCATCAGAATTAAAAGGAACAATCACGTAAATAAACAATTATGCAAAATAGAGGACTCTCTAAGCTCTAACTCCTTCTGGGACCACTGGAACTCATTGAATAAAGATAAGTCGGAAGAAATGGCTATCCAAGATGGGGATGTTTGGACAAACCACTTCACATCACTCTTTACAACTGTACCCCTGAATACAAAAACAGAAACCAGC
>NC_140168.1:97862968-97923733 GCF_963971535.1 Notolepis coatsorum
TAAACCCAGATTCGGCTCAAACAAGGGACTAAACACGTTTCGCAATTATGCCACATCAATGTGGAACGCCCTACCCAAAGCTGTAAAGGAATGTGAATCACTACCCACTTTCAAAAACACTCAAAAAACACCTACGGGAGACTGCAATTCTAAACTGGCCCCTGTAAATGTCCTAACACAACCCCCCCCAATGTACAGTAAATGACCAAGTATGGTCTTGTCAATATTCCAATGTACAGTTTTGCTTGTTCAGTTGTACAGTGTCCCGCCCCCCACCCAACCTCCTCCAATGTACAGTTTCTATGTCAAATGTATATACTCTCTTTCCTGGACTCTTTTCGTATCACAAACAGTACTGTATTTGCAAATCTGGTATGTCATAAATGTATAGATGTAGCAGTACTGTCTATCTGTATGTCATGTATGTCATATATGTTATGATGAATTGAAAATGGGGACCCTGATGTAAACAAGATGAAAGTCTTTCTCTGGTCTGCATCCCCTTAACAATTGTATGTATTGAGCTGTACTGTACTGTACCCATTCTGCAATCTGTTAATAAAATGTTCAATCAATCAATCAATCAATCTCTGCTCTCTCTCCCTCTCTCTCTGCTCTCTTTCTCTCTCTGCTCTCTCTCTCTCTCTCTCTCTCTGCTCTCTCTCTCTCTCTGCTCTCTCTGCTCTCTCTCTGCTCTCTCTCTCTCTCTGCTCAGCCGCTCCGAGGAGGACGTTAAAGTTGAATGAGTCTTGTTTGTTTGTCTCAGTGTGTTTTGTAACTTGTGTTGGACAGGGATCCAGGATGAGCTGTTTGTTTGTCTCAGTGTGTTTTGTAACTTGTGTTGGACAGGGATCCAGGCTGAGCTGAGAGGATGAAGAGGGACGCAAAACAATTACAAAAGAATGCAGATACAAACCATGTGCTGGACCAAAAAAACATGCGGAAAATAGTCTGCACCCATGAACATACCAATCAAACATATCGTTAGATTTATTTTGATTGTTGTGTCAAAACCGATACTTAGTTTCAGACTGAAAGCAGGGCTGAGCGACATGGACCGAGTATCACATCGCCATATATCGTCATATCTATAAACACACTCACTGAATAAAGACTGAGGTTGATCAAAACAGCAGAGGAAGCAGCGTAGTGTGTGTGTTTACCTAGCTCGCACTAGGCCTAGTATAGATGTATATACAGTATATATATGTATGTATGTATGTATATATATTAGGGGTGGGACGATACATCGATCCAGATCGATATATCGATCTATTATCAATAATCAAATAGGATCGATTAAACGTAAAAAGATCGATTCATATTGCGATACTCTTATTTAGAAAATCCGGCGACAGCGACGTCATATCCGCCCCGCGCCCAGTGTTGTGAAACTCTGTGTAGCTCTGTACAGCAGAGCGAGAGCAGGGCTTCAGAGCGTCTATTTTGAGACCCGAAGTCTGTGCAGTTTTTTCCCCGCAACGGGTCAAATGCATCTAACATGGTTTGCATCGTCGCCATTCCTTTATGCCCACGTCGCGTGGGCAGATCTAAATTAACGTTAGGTTAGCTGCTTAAGCTAACTAAGCTAACCGTGAGAGAAACGGAGAGAGGAGAGGGGAAGTAGGAGGGGCGGGGGCATTCTGCGTGTGTGTGTGTGTGTGTGTGTGTGTAAAGACCAAATGAAGTCGGGAGTATTATTATATTGATATTATTTACTGAGGATGGACAGATAATGTTGATATTTAAACATGAATACATATCATGATCATCATGCAACATAAAACAATTGTAGGAATGGTTTGGGAGAGGAAGGGGTTTTAGCTTGCGTGTTGTGAGTTGCAAAACATTTTACTTAAAGTTTAAAGCTCAATATATAAAAACATGGCACTTTACAGTGAACAGGAGGTCTATTTGTATTAAAAACAATAGATTGTTTTTCATTTAAATGTCTGGAAGAGCTCAAAAATAAAAACGTCAATTGATATTTCCGTAGCCTTTTTTTAGTTGATCTAAATGTGACTGATTGTGTTAAATGGGCACATAATATCGTCTCATATCGATCGCAGGCACCTGAATCGAATCGTATCGTGGCACTTTGTGATATCGGCAAATATCGTATCGTTGTCCAAAGAATCGATATCGTATCGTGATGAAACTAATATATATATGCGTGTGTGTGAGTGTGTTTACCTAGCTTGCACTAGGCCTAGTATAGATGTATATACAGTAGGGCTGTCTTAAATACTTCGAAGCTTCGTTCGATGGGCATGGGATTCGAATATGAAAATAAAAATCGATTGTATAAGAAAGAAAATATGAATTATTATTATTATTTTTTTTTTGCTAAATCAACTCTGCCTCTCTTTGTTAATTACAACAAGCAATGCTGTTTGTTATTTAAGATGAGGTCGGACTCGGCACTGACAGATTTGTGTTCATTGTGCTGCTTTTATAAAGCCTCAAATGACGGCTTACAATATTTCATGGAAGCAAAGTGTTTAGTTTGTCTAAGATTTAAAAAGGTTTAAACTTTACAGCACTGACAACGTTGAACTAAGTGCTGTACAAGTCCCACAACATAAAAAAAATAAAAATTTGAAGATTTTTTTTTAATATTTTTTATTTATTTCGAAGCTTCGAATTAAAATCTAATCTCGGCCCCGAAGCTTCGAATTCCAAAAGAAAATAAATCGAAGGTCAGCCCTAATATACAGTATATATATATATGTGTGTGTGTGTGTGTGTGTGTGCGTGTGTGTGTGTGTGTGTGTGTGTATGTTTACCTAGCTTGCTCCCAGAGGCGCTGGGCCTGCGTGCGCTTGAAGACTCTGCTGTCTTCTTGGGGACTTTGGGGACCTTGAAGGCAGCCTGGGCCGAAGAGCGACTCCCATCCACACCGTCATCATCCTCAAAACTACGGTCTGAGAGAGAGAGAGAGAGAGGAGAGAGAGGAGAGAGAGGAGAGATAGGAGAGAGAGGAGAGAGAGAGAGAGAGAGAGAGAGAGAGAGAGAGAGAGAGAGAAGACAGTGTTATCACCCACATCCAATCCCTCCGTGTGAACCCTCCGAACATCCTCCCCAGAAGCAAATTAACATTAAGAACCACATTAGAGATGATACTGTTTTATAGTTTAGTACCATGTCTTTATCAGCTCCTAAAAGCCTCACTTTTAGAAACTAGGTGAATATCGAACAGCAGTGCCGTAGCCTATACGTCACATTGTGGTATAAAGGCCTTGCATGGCATGTTCTCTCTCTTCCAACATGGCTGCCTGTGACCATTGATAACCAGAGAAAATGCCTAATAGCTCTACAGTGGTACAACAGGTCAAACACTGTTCCATTTGTTTACATTGTCTAGTAATAATATTTGTGTCGTTATAAATTATACGTCTCATATGGTATGATAACACATAGCAAACGTTAAGCCGTGATGATGATCTGCATTCTCTCCACATAGTCATAACAACAGAGCTACGAGTCAGTGCATTCAGACATATCCACCCCACTGCCACGTTACTACTGTACTGTACATGTTACTGTACATCCTCTCCATGTTATTGTACATCCTCTCCATGTTACTGTACATCCTCTCCATGTTACTGAACATCCTCTCCATGTTACTGTACATCCTCTCCATGTTACTGTACATCCTCTCCATGTTACTGAACATCCTCTCCGTGTTACTGAACATCCTCTCCGTGTTACTGAACATCCTCTCCGTGTTACTGAACATCCTCTCCATGTTACTGAACATCCTCTCCATGTTACTGAACATCCTCTCCGTGTTACTGAACATCCTCTCCATGTTACTGTACATCCTGTCTCCATGTTACTGAACATCCTCTCCATGTTACTGAACATCCTCTCCATGTTACTGAACATCCTCTCCATGTTACTGAACATCCTCTCCATGTTACTGAACATCCTCTCCATGTTACTGAACATCCTCTCCATGTTACTGAACATCCTCTCCATGTTACTGAACATCCTCTCCATGTTATTGAACATCCTCTCCATGTTACTGAACATCCTCTCCATGTTACTGAACATCCTCTCCATGTTACTGAACATCCTCTCCATGTTACTGTACATCCTCTCCATGTTACTGAACATCCTCTCCATGTTACTGAACATCCTCTCCATGTTACTGAACATCCTCTCCATGTTACTGAACATCCTCTCCATGTTACTGTACATCCTCTCCATGTTACTGAACATCCTCTACATGTTACTGTACATCCTCTACATGTTACTGAACATCCTCTCCATGTTACTGTACATCCTCTCCATGTTACTGAACATCCTCTACATGTTACTGAACACCATGTTACTGAACATCCTCTCCACGCAGGAAGAACAGGAGGAATGACGAGAGAGGAGAAGAACAAGGAGAAAGGGATAGAAGTGAAGAAGGGGTGGAGGTAGAGGTGTTGAGTGGTCTCTGGGATTACAGATCAATACTAATTACAATGGATCCGCGATCAGACGCAGAGGCCTTTGGTTAGAAGGTGAAGCAGCAAAAAACGCATTCCGTACTCGATCGTTACATCACTCCGCTGCCCGCTGACACGGGGGGGGGGGCAGGGCTGCCCTCAGGACACGGTACAGGAGGCGGGGGGAGGGGGGAGCAGGGGCCGGCCTGAGACCTGCATACCGTTTGATACTAGCGTTGTATTTACTGTTATCTGATGAGTGCAGTGATGGTGAAAAGGAGTCTCCAATACGGTCTTGGTCTAATACACACACGCACACTAATGCAGAGACAATCCCCTGACAACACACACATACCATCACTTCTGACAACACACACACACACACACACATATCACTTCTGACAACACACACACACATATCACTTCTGACAACACACACACACACAGCACAAACCCAGTTGGCATCCTCAGCCCCTCCTCTCTCTCCGTCATTAATCAAGACATCCACCCACACAGCTCTCTCCAGCACAGCCAGCAGAAGCCTTCTCCTCGCACGCCACCGTGGCTTGTAGAGCCGCGTCTGCATTCAGAGCCTCTCCATCCATATCGCTGATGAACACTTGTTGATGATAACACACATTGCAAAACAAAATGCAAGGACTTTCAAGCACTTTCCCAAGCACTATTTTTCATTTTCAATGATGTCACTCGAAGGATACAATTCACTTTTTAAGCATCTTCTTGGCCTGCTTGCCAGCTAGAGCATCACATGCGAAGAAGAAATGAGGAAAAGCAGTTGGAGCGCACGAGACAGGGACTCGTCAGATTTGATTAAAACGGAACAAAAAAACATGCATCCGAGGCTCGTGACGCAGGTTTTTGTTTGTTTATTGGTATCTAGCAATATTATTATTGTTATTGTTATTACCGCTATTATTGTTATTATTCATGGTCATATTATCATCAGGGCCACCTCAGGGGGTGTGCGAGCAGTGCGCTCGCACAGGGCGTCGCGGGAAGGGGGGCCTCGCAGCAAATATATATATTTTTTTTAATTTTTTTTTTTTTTTGCGAGGCCCCCCTTCCCGCGAGGCCCTTTTTCATCACAGACCTAAAATCTAGTTTTGCTTATATGCTTATATATTTCACATTAGACACGTTTGTAGAATGTGTCTGACTTGTTCCTGGCTCTGCGGCTCTGCAGATACAGTATTGGAGCTCTGGGGCTCTGCAGCTGACATACTATTGGTTTCAACGAAGGGAGGGGTTACATGTGTACAGTCGGCCGGCGTGCGTCAGGCTTCAGCTGCGTCTGACTATTTCGCGCGTGCAGCATTGGAGGTTATGCCAGCCAAGACGAAGAGGACGGTCGTTCGGCAGATGGACTGAAGATGAAAGTTGTTGCATGTTAGAAAGTTAGTCAGGCTAGCCATGTCGGCTTAGCTAAAGGCAGGGACAGCTAGTTAGCTTTAGCTACGTTATAATATCGAGTGCTAACGTGTGGTTCTGTCGGGATAGCCATGTCGGCTAGTAGCTTAGCTAAAGGCTAACTAGCGTTAGCTAACCTAGAGAGAGTGCGTGCAGCATTGTTATGCCAAGATGAAGAGGACGGTCGTTCGGCAGATAAACTTAGTCAACTCCACGCGGTTGTCTCCATCCTCTTGGACGTTTGGTGAGTTTTTAATGCACTCTATTCTATTCCCGCCGTGGAGATATCTCTCTCTCTCTCGGGCCGGCTAGCTATCGTAGCTGACGTTCTGTTGGACCAGCGGGCCGGCTAGCTATCGTAGCTAACCTTATGTTGAGCTAGCGGGCCGGCTAGCTATCGTAGCTAATGTTATGTTGAGCTAGCGGGCCGGCTAAATATCGTAGCCAACGTTATGTTGAGCTAGCGGGCCGGCTAGCTGTCGTAGACGTTATGTTGAGCCAAGCGGGCCGGCTAGCTATCGTAGCTAATGTTATATTGAGCCAAGCGGGCCGGCTAGCTAACGTTATAATGAGCCAAGCGGGCCGGCTAGCTAACGTAGCTAATGTTATATTGAGACAAGCGGGCCGGCTAGCTAACGTAGCTAACGTTATATTGAGCCAAACGGGCTGGCTAGCTGTCGTAGCTAATGGTGTGTACCTGGTGTCAGTACCTGGCTACTCTATTTGCAGTTAGCCTCCTTAGCTGATGTCGGCCGTTGGCTCCTTGCTACTTTGTTTTCTCTGGTATAGATCCTCTTCTCTTTGGATTTAAGTGTTGATCTTTGTCCTTTTGGATCTATGTATATTCATGTTGCCTTTGTGAAGTTATCTTTTCCTTCTGTTTTGTTCTTCCATTAAAAGTTGAATATCCTTTAGGGGCTCATCTTAGCTGTCTTGCTTATCTCTCTCTCTCTCTCTGTCTGGACCACAGACACATCTCTCTCTCTCTCTCTCTCTCTCTCTCTCTCTCTCTGTCTGGACCACAGACTCATCTCTCTCTCTGGACCACAGACTCTCTCTGTCTGGATCATCACAGACTCTCTCTCTCTCTCTCTCTCTGAGCATTGCATTGCTTATAGTTGTCAATTGTGTCGGTCAGTTCATTGCAATTTTTCCTTCAGTCACATTTAGTTTTATCCTGCACCTGGCCTAAAACAGGTTGGATATGCACACAGCTGCTCTACTGTGTTTGTAGCAGAGCAACCATACCTGAAGCCTTGTAAACAAAGACAACACTAAAGTGTGTACTTCTATCTACACAGTACAGCCAAAGCATTCCCATTGCTAGGCAAAAACTCCACCTGTTTTCTACACTGCTTCTTCCCTTGCTGGATTTTCTGCATTACTGCCACTTGTACATGTGTGTTGTGGAGAAATTTGTAGTGTTACAAAGCGATAACACTGTATATTGACTGTAGAACGGGAGCTCTCTCTCGCTCTCTCTCTCTTGCTATATGTTGACTGTATCATGCCCTCGCGTTTAAATCTCGCACAGGGCCTCGCATTTCTCCCAGGCGGCCCTGATTATCATTATTATTGTTATCATAATTATGGTAATGATTATTATTATATGGTATGAAGCTGTAAGGTGCACTTGAGCTGACCATTATGTTAAAATAAATATGAAGTTTGGAAGGGGGCAGGAAACATAGGTTTTCTTCATCCTGCTCCTTTTCAGCCATGGGTGTATCATGTAAAAAAAATATATATATGTTGGTGATATTGTGCAAAGATGAACTGTACCCCCATGTACGAAACAAAATAAAATGAATGAATGAATGAATGAACAAAAAAAATGTATTTCTTGATTCAGAACAATTTGATCATGGATGAACAAAACATTCAATGCGAATGGTTGATTTGAATTTCAAGGACTTTTTAAGCACCTTGTTAAAAGAAATGGGCTGTTTAAGAATTCCAGGCCTCGACTTTTTTGGGTGAAAAGTCAAGCACTTTAAGCACTTCAAGGACCTTGTACGAACCCTGTGTTTTACATACATGGCCCCATCGAAATATCAAACACGCCCACCGCACATCTCCTAAAACGGACACAACAACATGTTAATAGTGTCTCGTGCAAGGGTTGGGTACCCTTCACATTTGAACCGATACCTGTACCTGTGAACCGAGGTACCTTTTTTCTGTACTTTAGTCTCAAAAATTTTTATCTATCTACCTCAGTTGTAAAAAAAGAAATGGCCAAACTTAAAATAGTTTATTTTGAACTATTTGTTAATATATATATATATATATATATATATAATATTGCAGCGAGCGTTGTCTGCATCTAGCTTTGTAAAGTGTAATGACACTTGCGACTGTTTTCGGCTTGCCATTGCCCCGACTGCTTTGTTGTTGAATCAAGTCAAATCCTAGGTAAGCTTGTATTGTGCGCATGAACGTGCGGCACACTTCATAGGTTTCGTATCGCGGTAAACGAAACGTTGACGTCATCGGATAATTTTTTTTACCGAAATGTGTCACCGGCGGATCTCACGTGAATCGGTACTCGGTAGTACCGACGTGATTGGGTCGGACTCTGTACTAGGCTTGGGCGGTATCATTTTTTTCACACCGCCATACCTTGCTGACATAATACCCCGGTATACGGTATATGACGGTATGACTTTCATTTTCATCAGCGGGGGGGGGGGGGCAACCCGTGTTACCAAGTAAACAAATCATGGTGCTACTATCGTTAGCTCTCAGAATGGTAGCCAGTTAGCCTGCAGCACCTGGTAGTACTAATAACGTTAGTATTGTGTATTCAAAAACGCACCGGACTGCGACGTAACGTTTTACCATTTATTTGCTTGCTCCACAACAACACACATCAACACTCTTTACCACAACGCTTTACGGTATTTTCACAGCACTGTCGCAACATTACCGTAAAACGTGAACACCGTTGTGATCCACTCGCTCCACTAGTGAGGACTGGTCTCGCCCTCTGCTGGTGGCGGCGCGTGTGTGCACTACAACCAACCACTGTCAAAACTCTGTTTTAGTGTAATTATACTGAAACGCATCTGTGATTTTGACGGTATACCGTCGGGATTTCTAAATACCCTGGTATACCGTTTTTTTTTTTTGATCCACTTTTTCTCCCATTTTTCTATATTTTTCTCCCATCCCAATTTCGTATCATCCAATTCAACCCTCCCCTGTCACGAACGCTGTTTCTTGCCTCCCACAAGCCGGCTGCAATGTGGACTAAGTCATACATAGCACAAGTCCCCTCCGGTACTTGAGGTAACAGCAGTCGCATCTTTTCACCTGCGCAGCTCGATCTCTCGGTGTCGAGGAGTAACGCGTGGGAGGCTCACGCTGCCCCCGACACTTCCTGATTCTACTGCGCAGGCGCACCAACCGACTTGTAGGAGTCGCTTGTTCACAACGTTCGATCCCCACCCTTCAGTTTTCCCTCCCCGTAATACGGCCAATGTGTATTACTGCGGACGACCAGCTAAACTGAAAACAATGTGGAGAGCTGGATTCGAACACGCGAATCCTAGCGTCTCCACACTGGTGGCGAGTGCCTTGCCCACTACACCACCTAGCCGCCCTTATACCCTGGTATACCGTAATACCGCCCAAGCCTACTCGGTAGTCGGTACCCTTAAAAGTACCTGATTCGGTACAAATCCCTAGTCTCGTGTAGAAGACCACGCGCTCTCGTCTCTGACACAGTGGAGCAACGGATGGGGATGTGGCTGGTTCGTTAGTTATATGGATTTTACACCATTAGTTAGGATGTAAAATCAGTATTTGTTTAAATTAAAGCAATCCATGACGGTGCTTGTAGTTTTGCTTGCCGGTATTTGAGACCGATGCTGACAACTCTAGCTGTTCTGGGATGTACACACACACACGCACAGATCCAGCGAGGTGGTAGAGATCAAAGTGCTTGCGGTAGAATGCAGTCTCTCTCCCGTCGTTGTAGCGACCAGCTGTGCAGCATAGCATGTTAAATGCGCCAAAGCCACCACCCCACACCTTGACTCATACATCAGCTAACCTAGCTAGTACGCACACGCACACACATATATACACACAAACATATATACAGACACACACACACACACATGCCAATGTCAACATGCAGAAGCCACAGATCATCAACAACAAACACAATACACGTTGCTTTGTGGAGAAAGCCCATCATATACCATGGAGGTAAACTCCAGTGTGTTTGTGTTGTACTCTATACCAGCTACTTGGATCTATCCAGGCACTATACGCATCGGTTTATAACATCCTTCATACACATCCATCTTAAACCATATCTCTCTCTCTCTCTCTCTCTCTCTCTCGCTCTCTCTCTCTCTCTCTCTCTCTCTCTCTCTCTCTCTCTCTCTCTCTCTCTCTCTCTCTCTCTCTCTCTCTCTCTCTCTCTCTCTCTCTCTCTCTCTCTCTCTCTCTCTCTCTCTCTCTCTCTCTCTCTCTCTCTCTCTCTCTCTCTCTCTCTCTCTCTCTCTCTCTCTCTCTCTCTCTCTCTCTCTCTCTCTCTCTCTCTCTCTCTCTCTCTCTCTCTCTCTCTCTCTCTCTCTCTCTCTCTCTCACACAAACAGCATGCAAGCACCACGTACAGCTATTTACAGCATCCTCACATATTCTCTCACACTCTCTTTCTCTCACACACACACAAACACACACACAGACACACGCAAGCACTATGTACAATAAACGATTATCAACCAACAATCTCAAATCCCACTCACACACACACCCCGGCTCACTCACAGTCACAGATGCGTTGGCAGATGAGGCGCCTCATGCCTCCTGGAGGGCGTGGTTTTTGGGGTGCCCCCCCCTCGGTCTCTCTTCTCCGTACCCCCAACTCACACACACACACACTTCACACTTCACATACGCACACACACACACACACACACCTCGCGCCCAGGCTACACACACTCCCCACACCGCTGTCGGAGAAACCCTCCACAGAACACTTCCAGCATTTTCTCTCTCTCTCCTCCCTCGCTCGCTGACATCCATCTCCCTCCTCCCCTCAGCAGGCTGACAGCCAATCAGAGGCAAGGTGACATCATAGCAGGGCAGCCAGTGCCGAGGCTGGCTTCTGTGTGTGTGTGTGGGGGGGGGTCTCTCCCTGCCAGACTAGCTAAACTAAGCTTGTTACCATCGACTACAGACACACACACACACCGCTGCAACAACTGCCACTTAAGACTCATAATAGTTTATGTTGCCTTATCTTGCGTGTAAGCAAAAAGTAATTTAGTCATCAGTCACACACAGACTCATGTACACATATATGCACACAGACACACAAACACAGGGGATGTAATTAGGACAGCACAACAACAACAGAGGGTAATCAGGGGTGAGAACAAGAAAACACAAAACAAACAAATCAAGCAAAGAAAGAAACCATCCCTGATCTCTGTACAGATGAGTTCATCCAAGCTCTATAGAAACACCAGAGCAGTGCATACTTTTGTTAATATTTATAGTTTTAAGAGTTTTGTCTGTACCAACAGTAGGTGCATTTAATGTGTATGACCGTCAGTCACTTATAGACATTGGATTACGGGAAACTTACCGACTGGATTACTCTCTGGATCAGCTCTCTGAACCGCAACAATGGCCCGTTGAGATCTTGAGGACATCAGGACCGGATCTCGCCCCCAGGGACAAAGGACCCAGACGGCGAGGAAAGAGAGCTGGAGTCCGTAACAGGCTGAGAACCAGGCGGCACAGGACACCACTACCCAGTATATTGCTAGCCAATGTACAATCAATAGACAATAAACTAGACGACATCCGAGCAAGGATTCAATTCCAGAGAGACGTTAGGGACTGTAACGTTCTCTGCTTCATCGAGACGTGGCTGGCGCCAGAAGTCCCAGACCACGCCATCCAACCGGCCGATCATTTCTTCATTCACCGCAAGGATAGAACAGCAGAATCCGGTAAACAACGTGGAGGAGGTATTGCCTTCATGTTGAACAAAAATTGGAGTGACCCAACTAACGTGAAGGAATTATCCAACCACTGCTCCCCAGAACTGGAATATATAACCATCAAGTGTCGTCCTTTCTTCCTCCCGAGGGAGTTAACGGCGATCGTCCTGGTCGGAGTGTATATTCCACCGCAAGCCAGCAACAAGGTTGCGCTCTCCAGACTACACAACGAGGTAAATAGAATCCAAGAGGCGAATGTTAACGCCGCCATTTTAGTTCTGGGAGATTTCAATAGCGCCAATCTGAGAAAGGTATTGCCCGACTTCTATCAGCATGTGACTTGCAACACCAGAGGCGGTAACATCCTAGATCACTGTTACACGCAATTTAAAGGTGGCTACAAGGCTCATTCTGATAGTGGCTTTGGTAAGTCAGATCACGCATCAATTTTTCTTTCACCAAAGTACAGACAGAAAATTAAAAGTACTCCCGTAGTCTCGTGAGAGGTGCAGAAATGGGATGTGACGTCAGAGGATACGATCCGGTCAGTGTTTCACAACACAGACTGGAATGTGTTCCGCGACACAGATAACATTAATGCCTACACGGAGACAGTGCTGGACTATGTTTGTACTAGGGTGAAAGAAACAATCCCCACTACCAAAATGAAAGTTTACCCAAATCAAAAACCCTGGGTAGACAAATCCGTCCGTGAAGCTCTGAGAGAGCGCACCAAAGCATACAACGACGGCCTAGAGGCAGGCAACATGAATGACCACAAGGTGGCGCGATACAACGTAAGGAGGACTGTGTCAGAGGCCAAACGACGCTACAGGGATAAAATTGAACTCCAGTTTGAACAAGCTGACTCTAGAGCTATGTGGCAGGGGCTCAAAACGATGACAGACTACAAAGGCGCCTCCCTCAAACTGAACAGTGACATCTCCTTAGCAAATGACCTCAATACCTTCTATGCGAGGTTTGATGCTGGTAATAACAACACCAGCTCACAAGCCTCGGCAATGGGGGGGGGGGGGGTCGGCTGGTGATGGAGGCGCAGTGTTCAGGGTAACAGAGCATGAGGTGAGGCGGACCTTTAAAAAAGTGAATATCAGGAAGGCAGCAGGTCCAGACGGCATCCCCGGCCGCGTCCTAAAAGTCTGTGCCGACCAACTGGCCCCAGTATTCACTGACATATTTAACCTGTCCTTAGAACAGGCTGTCATCCCCACCTGCCTGAAGAAGTCCACTATTATCCCTGTACCCAAAAAATCCAAGCCTGCTTGCCTCAACGACTACCGCCCTGTAGCTCTCACCTCCATAGCCATGAAGTGCTTCGAGAAGCTAGTAAAGGGCTACATCTGCTCCTCCCTCCCCATCAACATGGACCCCCTGCTATTTGCATACCGCCCCAACAGGTCCACGGAGGACGCCATATCCCATGTGCTGCACACAGCAGCATCACACCTGGACAAGAGGCAGGGGAACTATGTGAGAATGCTATTCATCGACTACAGCTCGGCATTCAATACCATAGTCCCCTCCATACTCATAGCCAAGCTCAGGGACCTGGGCTTGGGCTATGACCTCTGCCAGTGGGTCTTGGACTTCCTGACTGGCAGACCCCAGGTGGTGAGAGCAGGCAACTGCACCTCCTCATCCATCACCCTCAACATAGGGGCCCCCCAGGGCTGTGTTCTGAGTCCCCTCCTCTACTCCCTGTACACACACGACTGTGTGGCTCAGCGGAGTAGCAATACAATCGTCAAATTTGCTGACGACACAGTGGTGGTGGGCCTGATCTCTGCCAACGACGAGAGGGCCTACCTGGAAGAGGTCAAGGTCCTGGCGGGATGGTGCCAGGAAAACAGCCTCTCCCTGAACGTCAGCAAAACAAAGGAGATGATTGTGGACTTCAGGAGGTCGGGGGTCAAGGACTACAGCCCCCTCAGCATCGACGGGGCACCGGTTGAGAGAGTCAACAGCTTTAAGTACCTCGGAGCCTACATATCCGAGGACTTGACATGGACCACACACATTAACAGTGTTGTGAAGAAGGCACGACAACGCCTCTACTTCCTCAGGCGCCTAAGGAAGTTCCAAGTCAGCCAGAAGATCCTTAAGAACTTCTACTCATGTACAATAGAGAGCATCCTGACCGGCAACATCACCTCCTGGTTTGGGAATAGCACTGCACAAGACCAAAGCAGACTACAAAGAGTGACACGTTCAGCCGAACGCACAATTGGAGGGGGGCTCCCCACCCTCCAGAACATTTACTACAAGCGTTGCAAGGGCAAGGCTAAGAGAATCATTAAAGACTCCAGTCACCCGAACAACTGCCTCTTTGAACTGCTGCGGTCAGGCAAGCGATACAGGAGTCTCAAGGCGAGCACAGAAAGACTCAGAAGAAGCTTCTATCCCCAGGCCATCAGGCTGCTAAACGAACAATGAATGAACACTACACAACAACAACCACCAAACGCACATAGCACACACATCCACACGCACACACTCACTTTAAACAAACACACTGTAGCACCCACTCCACACACTTATAGCACACACCCACTTTAAACAAACACACTGTAGCACCCACTCCCCACACTTTATATTTATGGATGAAGGATTGCACTACAACTCGTACACCTTACTGTAAATTGTACCTAAAATTGTACCTCATCCCATTTCTGCTTTGCACTAGATAGTACTGTACATTAGTACACTGCATAGTATTGTGTATTGTATATTATATGGTAACTCAGAACATTGTACATATGTCTATACCGAACACTGTGACCTCATTTTCTTCTTCTAAATTCATGCTATATTATGTTATTATGTTATTTGATACTATCTTGTCTAGCACAGTCTCTGGAGCGTAACAGTAAGAAGCATTTTGTATGAAAGTATTCTGTACTTCTGTATGACAACTATTAAAGAACTTGAACCAGTTCATAACTATCCTTACAATCCACACACACACACACACACACACACACACACACACACACACACACACACACACACACACACACACACACACACACACACACACACACACACACACACACACACACACACACACACACCAAGCTCAATTCACAGGCTTGGTCTTACGATCATGACATCACAGAGATGATGAACCAAATACTAGTCTGGCAACAGGGATAAAACAAGTACTACTATGGCATCACGAAGGCCCACGCATGTCTACTCTGGCCTCACGAAGGCCCACGCCAGGGTTTCCGTTAGAAAAAATTGTTGCCGGTCTCCGTGACCTGCAAGATTTCAATCTACCGGACAAATGAGATTAATTCCGGTCATAGTTTATTGAGCTTTAAAACAATTGATAGGCAGGCTATATAAAGAATGTCATCCTCAAGGCATGTAGATTTATAATATTATTACTTAAAACTAGGCTACTTTTGCGTATACAGTCATTAATATATTCCAAATAAAATAAGTCCCTCGATACTCCGTGCTGCTGCTGACTTGAAATAAAATAGACCGCGTATGTGAGCAGTCGGTCCGACACTAAACAGCAGTCTGTTATAATCACATTTTTATGAGCTAACGAATTCCGTTATATTGGACATTTGTATTAATTATATCAAGCGAAGAACTGAGAAAGCAGAGAGACGGCAACATTATCGTGGTTTGCGTGACGACTCTCTCCACCTCGCAACGACTTATTTGCAAAGAGTATGGCGCTGCAGAGCAGCTGATTTAGCTGTTATTGGCTCTTTTCTGGGAACCGCACAACAGCGCCCCCCACCCAACATTGGCTGAAAATGGCTGAATTGGAGTACTGCTGGAATACTGCATTGTGCTGCTGCTGCTGCGGCTCTGCAGCTTCACAAAAGTTCACACACCCAGCACTAAGCTCTCGCTGACAACGTCGTTGTCATTATTAGAAGCAACGAGGAAACAAATGTAATGATCGTTTCGTTCATCGCATAGGCTATTTAATTTTAGCCTATTTTAATACAATTCAAATAATCAAATTGTGCTTAGACTCAGGGAATTATTTTCACCGGACATTAAGACCGGAGAGATTAAATATGTCGGACTTCAACAGATTTTGCCGGTCAAAATACCGGTAATTACCGGCTAACGGAAACGCTGGCCCACGCATGTCTACTCTGGCATCACAAAGGCCCACGCATGTCTACTCTGGCATCACGAAGGCCCACGCATGTCTACTCTGGCATCACGAAGGCCCACGCATGTCTCCTCTAGCATCACGAAGGCCCACGCATGTCTACTCTGGCATCACGAAGGCCCACGCATGTCTACTCCGGCATCACGAAGGCCCACGCATGTCCGCAGACCGGCACTCCGTTACTCACCTGTTAGGACCACAATAGGTCGTGCCGTGGCGCGGTTTTGAAAAGCGCTATATACAGTGATTTTTGGAAAGGTATTGGGCCTTTGGCCCCGTGCCTGTGACCTTTTGGCCCCGTGCCTGTGACCTTTTGGCCCCGTGCCTGTGACCTTTTGGCCCCGTGCCTGTGACCTTTTGGCCCCGTGCCTGTGACCGCAACACAGCCGTGCCAACGCCTCACTCAGTATAGCCCTCCCTCTCATCGTTGCTCAAGTACACCGACTGCGGAAACTAACGTTGGCAGGTTTGTAAGAACAAAATTACACATTTGTGGAGAATAAGCTCTGCACAGTGGCATGTTGGCTGAACTAGTCAGATTCTCTGCACAGTGGCATGTTGGCTGAACTAGTCAGATTCTCTGCACAGTGGCATGTTGGCTGAACTAGTCAGATTCTCTGCACAGTGGCATGTTGGCTGAACTAGTCAGATTCTCTGCACAGTGGCTTGTTTGCTGAACTAGTCAGATTCTCTGCACAGTGGCTTGTTTGCTGAACTAGTCAGATTCTCTGCACAGTGGCTTGTTGGCTGAACTAGTCAGATTCTCTGCACAGTGGCTTGTTGGCTGAACTAGTCAGATTCTCTGCACAGTGGCTTGTTTGCTGAACTAGTCAGATTCTCTGCACAGTGGCTTGTTGGCTGAACTAGTCAGATTCTCTGCACAGTGGCTTGTTGGCTGAACTAGTCAGATTCTCTGCACAGTGGCTTGTTTGCTGAACTAGTCAGATTATCTGCACAGTGGCTTGTTGGCTGAACTAGTCAGATTATCTGCACACTGGCTGGTTAGCTGAACTGGTCAGATTATCTGGACACCTGCTTGTAGGGCTGTCTTAAATACTTCAAAGCTTCGTTCGATGGCACGAGCATTCGAACATTAAAAAAAAAAATGTTTGCCTCCAAAATCTTGCGCCTCCAGTCCAATGAAACGAAAGTAAGCGGCGCCTCGACTCCACCGCTCTACAACAAGCACGTGGAGATTATCTGTGTTGAAAACAACAAGGACATGTGCAGCAGACATGTCGACGAAGAAGTCATCAGACGTGTGGTTACTCTTTAAAATATGCAAAGACAATGCCCAAAAAGCCAAGTGCCAGATATGCCAGAAGAAAATGGCATATCACAACTCTACAACAACTTTGTCAAATCACCTAAAAAAACGTAAGTATCGCTGTACACGACGGTGACGCCACACAAAACATTAATAAGGCTATGCCTATGCTGCTATGACTAATGTGTTACCAAGTTGGCTAATTTAATTGTAATCATCTGCTTTTGTATGTGCATTGTCTGATATAATTATAAATTATAAATTAAATATAATATAATTGTTTGCTTGATAAGACGAAGGTTGCAACATAATTATGTAATGTCATGTCGTTGGCTGTGAGAGCAGCCCCACTGCACCCAGGCAGGGCAGCCGAGTGAAACCTTGTTGGTTGCGTCAGTCACGAAAGGGGCTACTTAATTAATTAAATCCAATTTATTTATAGAGTACATTTAAAAACAACAAAGTTTACCAAAGTGCTGTACAAGTCCCACAACATAAAATAAAATTAATATATATATTTTTTTCACGAAGCTTCGAATTAAAATCGAAGCTCGGCCCCGAAGCTTCGATTGCCAAAAAAAAGCTTCAAAGGTCAGCCCTACCTGCTTGTAATATGTGATCATCTGACCACACAGTATATATTTGTATTTATATATCTGTGTTCGTGACAGAGTATATAGTATTTAGGCGACATGGAAGTGTAGTGGTTAATAGGGCTGTACCGAATGCTTCGAACATAATGTTGACATTCGAATTCTAAATCAACATTCGAATTTTTAATTTAAATGTTTTAATTATTATAATTTTTTTTTAATCTTTTTTTTTATTCCGTCTATTCAATCTGTTTAAACCAATGGGGGTTTTCTTCACAGTTGCAGATAAAGATTAGGCTACACTAATATTATACTATAAGACGTCACCATCACTTTCATACCAACCGTGCCCTTATTGGATTATTTATGTTGACGAAACTGATAAAGAAAGTTGATTTAATAAAAGAAAAAGACTCCTTTAATCAGATTAATCACTTAATTCAAATTGAGGATTTAGTTAAAAAAAGAAAAAAAAACATAAAAAAAGAAAGAACTATATTGTGATTTTTTATTTTTTTTTACAGACATTCGAAGCTTCGTTCGAATACTTCAATAGAAGCTTTGAATGTTAAAAAATGACATTCGGTACAGCCCTAGTGGTTAACACTCTCGCCTCACAGCAAGAAGGTCCTGGGTTCGATTCCATAATTCGAAAGTCACGCACGAACACACAGACACAACACAGTCATATTGGGTCACGTGAGGAGGGGTCACCGTCATACATCAGGAAATTAATGAAAATGCTATGCACGTTAGTCGCGCTATGCAGGTTTAGCTTGCTAACATTAAGATAGCAGGAACCGTCTGCCAACAAAGATGCTATTTCAACAAATGCATTCACAAAATGGATTACCATCCAAATGTTATTGAAGACTCCTGTGACCAGTAAGTAGAGAGACTACTACTTTTACTAACCATTTTTTACTGCAGCTATATGCGCATATGTACGCTACGTTATATGCGTAAATGTAATATTATACACTACGTTATGTGCGCTATGTGCCTAAAGTCAAGTCTCAACAGTACTGAACCGGAAAAAATATTCATATGATTAAAAACGATGGTTCGAAGGTCCGTTAGAAAAACGCTGCCGAAGTTAGAATCCTAAAAACAGGCTTCGGGGAACAGACCCCCCCCCGCCCTACATAGTCAAGCATAGACAGAATGGTGAAATTTGACTCAAAATAATGCTTTTCATTTCCTCTTTTCAGACTAACTTGATCAATGATTGTAAAGAGTAGGGGGTTCCCCGACGTTCCTGGCCAAATTCCCAATCGGGTCAATCAGGTCTCTGACATCAAGGCCACCTAATCATCCTTCTCCCCCTTAATTGGCTGATATCAATCCCTGTCTCCTGAGCCGGTCAGCCATGGTGTAGTGTGATGTGTGCCTGGTGCCAGTGTATGGCAGCCATTGAGCCTGCATAGCCCAAGGTTGGGTGCTACCAGTGGTGGTGAAGGAGGCAATTTACACCCTACATTGTAAAGCGCTTTGAGTGTCTAGAAAAGCACTACTGTATATAAATGCAAGTAATTATTAATTATTATTATTATTGGAAGAGGGCTTTTAGACTTCAAACATTCACTATGTTACAGGAAAATAAAAGCATCCGACAAATCAAATGGTATAAAGATGATGATGTATTTCTATATCTTTACCATGACCCCCCAAAATCACCTGGCGACCGCCTTGGGGGGTTGAGAACCACTGATCTAATCCATGGCAGGCCTGTCACCACAACAAGAGCCTGCTGAACAGTATTACAGAACCAAGCCCTTACATAGCAAGGATTTAGGAGACATTAACATAAGACGATGTATTTGTAAGTGTGAGCGTGTTAATGCTGAATTGATTTACAAGGACACGTGCATGGATTCATCATCTTACATGCCGGTCTAAGCAGGCTAATCATCAGCTAACGATGCTAACAGAGGCCTTTGTGACGTCCAACCGTGCTCTAAGGACGCTTAGCGTCAATTAGCGTAGTTTGTTTGTAGCGTGATTAGAGTCTCCTGCTTTTGTCCAGTCAGTCTCGAGGGAGAACGCGTCTGTGTGAGGCGCGAAGGGCAGAGCAAAGACAAAGAGAGAGAAAGAAAGAGGAAGAGAGAGAAAGAGAGAGATATAGGGGAGACCATTCATGTTGAACAGATTGCACACAGGCTGTTGCCATAGCGACCTGGACAGACCATCCTCGGGAGAATAGAACAACTCCACCTACACACTTACAACACACACACACACACACACACACACACACACACACACACACACACACACACACACACACACACACACACACACACACACACACACACACACCTCCAATCTCATCTGATCAACAGTTGGATTTATATTCATTGACTGTGTGTTGGTTTGGTGGATTGAGATGGATGTACACCCCGCACCCCACCAGACCCCGCTGTGATGACATCACCACCCAGCAGCCCCGGCTCCACCAGGTCACACCGAACATGATGCGTCAAAGAGAGAGGAGAGGACATGTTGATTACACACACACACACACAGAGAGACACACACAGAGACACAGAGACACACACAGAGACACACACAGAGAC
The DNA here is from genome assembly GCF_963971535.1 of Notolepis coatsorum. Lineage (NCBI taxonomy): Eukaryota > Metazoa > Chordata > Actinopteri > Aulopiformes > Paralepididae > Notolepis > Notolepis coatsorum. The sequence continues at coordinate 97,883,403 of NC_140168.1, forward strand.
ACACACAGAGACACACACAGAGACACACAGAGACACAGAGACACACACAGAGACACAGAGACACACAGAGACACACACAGAGACACAGACACACAGACAGAGACACACAGAGACACACACAGAGACACAGACACACACAGAGACACAGACACACACAGAGACACACACAGAGACACAGACACACACAGAGACACACACACAGAGACACAGAGGCACACACAGAGACAGACACACACACACACACACACAGAGACACACACAGAGACACACACACAGAGACACAGAGAAAGACACAGATACAGACAGAGACACACAGACACACACAAGAGCCGAGATTCTATTCTATGACCTTAGAACTATGAATGGTTATCGTGCTAAACCCTACAGATTATAAACATTAGCGAGGCAGAAAACTCATACGCTTTGCGATGGCAGTTAACACATTCTGTGCCACGCCTCTTCCGGACGACGGCTATGCGAGGCTACCCATTAAACTAATGGAGTCTGTCACCTTGTTTGTAGAACTATAACTATATTCTATATTATAGCTATGGATATAATACTATAGTAATTTGACACTGAGTTTCTTCCGGTCAAGATGCAAAAAATAAATAATATTTCCATCCATACGTTCCCGTTTTATACCGTGGTGAATATGAGTTATTTCGGAATGATCCGGGCCAATAATAATAATAATAATAATAATAATAATGCAGGACCTTTTTAGGGGTCTTTATTCGGCATGCAACGAACTGGGACATGCAAAGGGAGCGGCACACACACACACACACACACGCATTGTCTTTTTTCTCAGTCGCCGATGCGATTGAGCTCTGCGCTTAACCCATCCCGTCGTCCTTTCCCCCAGGGGCAGCCGGGAGCAGACAGGGCGTCGGCGAGTTACCGTGCCCGGGGACCAATCCAAGTGCTCCTGCCGTCTTCGTCAAGGACACAACAGCGTCAGCGATCTGTTATGTGTATGTTTTTCCATTGGGTTTATCTTATCGGGGGGGAACCCTTGCGAGCACGGGGAGAACATGCAAACTCCACACAGAAAGGCCCGGGAGATACCCCACCTGGGTACCTGGCAACGCGGAAACCTGGTCCCCAAGCGGGAATCGAACCCTGGACCTTCTTGCTGTGAGGCGACAGTGTTAACCACTACACCACCGTGCCGCCAATTCCTGACGTGTGTTTAATATAACGTGTATTATACTAAATCCATTGGCGTTTTGTCCCTAGAATAAAAAAATCAAATGCATACGATAGTTCCATCATGAATGCATGAAAGGGTGGGTTTTTTTTTTCTTCGATGCTTTGCTCGTCACCAACGGAATACGCTATGGACTAGCGTTACACACATACACTTGGATCGCAATGAAAACATTCTTGGATCAACGCAAGATTGATATCATATAGCCCTTACGTTGACTAGGATGTACCCCGAAAAGAATATTCCAATTATCTGATCGCCATTCCAAGTATTGGTGTCGATCGTGTCGCCAACATAATCCGCCATACATCATCCATCTGGAGCATTTGACGCTCCCCTTGCCCGACATGGAAAAGTCCGCCCGGACCAATATAATCGACGCAAGACACAGAGTTTCAAAGGGTGTTCGATACTGCCGCCTGGTAGGATGCGGCCGGTACTGCACCTTCGGATTCCCAGTATGCATTTTTCAGGCAACACTAGCATTGAATAGGGTATTAAAATAGAAATAAAATTAAAACGATCCAGAAACGTGTTAACACGTGATTGGCACTCAACGGTCGGGCCTCAGAAACGTGTTAATCAGTGAATGGCACTGAATGTGTTACCAGCGATCCAGGACAGAATCTATCCCGCTGAATAGATTTGATTGATTTTGAAGAATTGATTTTAAAATAGAGTCATGATCCCAAGAATCTAAAATAGCATTGAATGGTGAAATTCCCCAAAGATCTCCAGCCCTGGTCTCCCATAGATGGGTTTCTATGTGTACAGCAACACATTACCAGGGTTCACCTGCACCACCATGATCATCACAAGAACCTGTGGGAACCAGACAGTGCAGACACACAGTGAGAGACACACAGCTCCACTGCTCACCAAACTGGGTTGCTATGGAAACTCCAGCTAGAGGTTCCTTCCTCTCTCCATCAGACGAAAATATACAGAGAGAGGAGGTAGAGATAGAGGAGGTAGAGTGAGAGAGGAGGTAGAGAGAGAGGAGGTAGAGATAGAGAAAGAGAAAGAGAGGAGGTAGAGAGAGAGGAGGTAGAGATAGAGGAGGTAGAGTGAGAGAGAGAGAGAGAGGAGGTAGAGAGAGAGAGGAGGTAGTGAGAGAGAGATAGAGAGAGAGAGATAGAGATAGAGAGGAGATAGAGAGAGGAGGTAGAGAGAGAGGAGGTAGAGAGTGAGGAGGTAGCGAGAGAGAGAGAGAGAGAGAGAGAGAGAGAGAGAGAGAGAGAGAGAGAGAGAGAGAGAGAGAGAGAGAGAGATAAAGAGATATGTTGGGTAGGAAGGTAGATAGAGGGAGGTGTTAAAGGAATGTTGTGACATTTAGAATCTTAGTTGGTTGGTCTTTTCTGTGGTTCGGCTAAAGGTTGTTCATGTCGTTCATATCAACACTGAGCTGTACAGTTTTATAAAAAAATAACCTCTTTTAGGGTGGATTGTCTCTTTAACTACATGTTCCTCTTTTTTGCAAGATATACAGTATATACTGTGACTGCGACCTTGGAATTATAAGGTTCCATCTGGGGTCTGTCCCAAAAAGAATATTATTGCAGATTCTTACAGAGGCTAATTCATTATAATTTATGCATGTATTAGTACAAATATTAATATGATTGCTCGACGCTCTAAAGCAGGGGTGTCAAACTCATTTTCACAGAGGGCCACATCAGCATTGGTTGCCCTCAAAGGGCCAAAGACCGTATAAATGTTAATGTAATGTAAAATAAATGTAGCTACTCATTTACATATTGTTAAACATGTTGTTTCTGTATTTATTACTTATTCAAGTTATACATATTGCATATGCATTTGCATAGATGTAAAAATATATGTTAGCTTATGTTATTTTAACAAATAATTTTAGTTTATCAGAACCCCATATTACTCCATCAATCAATGATCAAACCATTCAAGTAAATAACAAAGAAGAATATCATCAAATACAAGCTATGACATTAAGTTTGTTCAAAACCTTTTTGTCACAGTCAAGAGGGACAGAACTAACACCTGTGAGCTGCAAAGAACACGTGGGACAGATGTAGAAGATGTTACAAAAACAAATGGCTGCACACAACCTTGCAGAGGCCATACATCAAACTAATGGAAGATAGTTTAATTAACTTTAATTAACAGATTGCAGAATGGGTACAGTACAGTACAGCTCAATACACACAATTGTTAAGGGGATGCAGACCAGAGAAAGACTTTCGACTTGTTTACATCAGGGTCCCCCATTTTCAATTCGTAATGAAATTGCTATTATGTGTCTGCATGAACACACAACTGTAACTGTACTCAAAAATAACAAAATAAGGGTTGTCTCAGTTCACAACTATATTGGTCAAGTTTTGGGTGGGACTTGTTTGCGTCCCTACAGCTTCTTATTCAATTGAGCGAGATGCTCGGTTATGTCACACAGCCAGCTTGCATCTGACAGTTCAGACAATATTTCTTCAACCCTTACCTGTTACCTATTCCGCCTGGATCTTTTTTGTATTTTGGGCTGTAAAATTGTCAAAGAATGTCTGAGGAGTAAGTGCTTTTGGCTTTTTTCCTTTGTTACTTCATCAATACCTCAGATGTTCAACACACATGTATGTGTAAGAATGTGTAATAACTAAGGCTGTCAAAGCTTTATTAACGCATTAACCCACAATTATTTTAACACCGCTATTTTTTAACCCAAGATTAATGTAAAAAGATTTTTTTTTTTTTTTTCTTAACACATTGAGTGCCAGCACACGATTTATTGCTTGAATGCCAGCCTTTGGTTTTGGGACTGATTTTCTGATATTTCATGATTTTCGCTGAGCTATTTCTATATTCTATATTATGGCTATGTGTCTAATACGCCTGTCGCTTATCAATGACTTGCTTGCAGTCAACATGTACGAAACGGATTGTTTTTTCATGGGTACATTTCCGTTTTATACCGTTTTGAAAAATGGACGTTTTGGGAAATTTCTAGAAAAAAAATAAAGATTCATCAGAAATCGCCCTTTAGTGTAATACACACAACACTAGAGCTGCAGTGGTTACCGCATTACCGCGGTATCGCTGTTACATCACGCCCACCGCAGAGTTAAAGGGGAACTATCTTATAAATGGCCTTTTTCAGTGTTTAGCATTGTTTCCTGGCTATGTGGACTTACCGTAATTCCTCTAATAGTAACCGGGTCTCAAATACAAGCCGGGTCTCTATTAATGGCCGGGTGCGCTCTTGAGCTAAGCAATTATAAGCCGGCCTCCTAATACAAGCCGGGTTACTAATATACTGAGCTGCATACTGAGCTAGTTACTTGATTTCACTTTGAAAATGTTGAAATGACCAGTGACCACCTGTAATTGCACTGTTTACTATTGCATAGAGTACTTGGTTTCAATAAATGAACCCAGTACATTTTACTGGGTTCAAACTGACACAAAATGTTGATTTATTCATTATGATCCGTTTGAACATTTGAAATATAGGCCTCCCTCTTATACAGGCCTCCTCCTAATACAAGCCTGGTACCCGCTACAGTTGAAACAAATACAAGCCGGGGTTACTATTAGAGGAATTACGGTATATTAATAGGATCTATGTCTCTAATTCTCATATTGGCGCATTCTTCCAATTCTCCTCTCACAATATTCACCCTCACTGAACTGAGTCATCTGAAAATGTGCATATCTGTGATGTCAAAGATTTCTCAGCTGCATAATAATTAGGGATGCACCGATATGAAAATTTGCCACCGATACGATTGTTCAACTAACACAATCGGCCGATACCGATTCCGATATTTGTGGCAACAAATTTTTTTTTTGTAATATTTTTCTTTTTGTAATATATATATATATTTTTTATGAAACTACTGTATATTTGTGTTACAAATTGTGCTCACCGATATGAACATAGGCCTCTTTACTTACTTACTAAAAAAATAAACATCAAGAAATAGCACTATCTCTCTCCCAGTATGTTCTGCAGGGCTGCAGCTAGATACTAGTTCTCCCAGCATGGTCTACCTGCTGGGCTGCAGCTAGATACTATTGTCTCAACCAATGAAATTTTGATTGACAGTCGATTCTGCCAATTACGTCACACACCGCTTGCACCCGCCCAGGGAGCGAAATTAACTTTTTGACTCACCGGTCAGTGGCGGGTAGATGGGAAGAGTCTACCCGCCAAGCATATTTCTTACCTGCCAACATTTTTTTGATTAAAAAAAAATATATATATTTTATATAATTTTTTTTTAAATAAAATATATATTATATAATCATACTTGTAGTTGTATTATCTGCGAGACATCGCCACCACGCAATAAGTCAAAATGCTTGCTATCTGCAAACAGCTCCACTGTCTGTGTGTATACTTGAGTAGCCTCCAGCTCCAGCAAGGATTCTCCGGCCCTGCAGCTAGACCCTATATTCAGCTAGACCCTACATTCAGAATGCAAGGATTCTCCGGCGATGCAGCTGGACCCTAATTATAACGTTACGTTACGGTTCTTTTGTCAAATCACATTCAACATGCCCTCAGCTAGAATACGCATTCAATCAATGTTATAAGACATTGATATCAGGAGCTATCTGTAGCTACTGCTAGCCCGGTAGATAACGTTAAGACAATTTAGTTTACTGGGACATTTCGATCTAACGTGAGCTAGCTAACGCGAGCTAACGAGGGAACGGAGGTATTATGCACTCGAGTAGACTATTGCTGGAGCATTTGTTGATATCAGCAGCTATCAGTAGCTAGCCAGCTAGATACCGTTAGACAATGCCTCGTCATGTATTAAACTAAAAGTGAATAGTTGACTGGGTCATTGTTTAAACAGTACGTTAGCTCATGGAGGTCCGATATAGACTAGAGCAGACGGAAGTAAACAAGCCAAATTGTAACTGAGGGGTACAATTCCCTGACTGTATTGATAAGTATGGTATCATTAAACCACTACCGCTTTATGTACTTTAATTACTGGCCATACAGTACATGATATATAAATATGATGAACACTTCCCACAATGAATCGGTTCCACACAAAGTGGTAATTAAGTATTTATTGCAGCAAAAGGTACATAATATACTTCTCTATTTTACTTTGGATGCGCTTATAAGGCAAAGGAATGTGCGTAGGCAAATCAATAATGAATGTCCATTCTCTGGTTACGCAGGAGGTAATTATACAACCTGAATCTTAGGGAATTATATCTATGGTACACTAGTAATATATAGCGGGAGATACTGGAAGGGTCCCCCCGGTTGTAAGCCAGCAGGGGTAGAGGATCTGTCGGTAGTAGAGAGTCTGGTCAACGATGACTAAGGAGACTCCAAGTACAGGAGACGGTGCAATAGTCTCTTGATCCACAGACGAATACAGCTGTTCTCCGTAGACTGTAGCTCCACAGTGAAGAAAGCTAGCCGGCCTCAGGCTCTCTGAGGCGCAGACTCGACGTGGCTCCTCACAGGGTAAATCCCACACATGTAGGCGTCGGCGATTCTCCGCTCCATAAATCACAGGACCAAAACAAATATAATCCAGCCGCAAAGGGCTATGTAGTCGTCGGGTAGATTAATCCAGTGTACATGTCCACACGGTTCTCGTCTAGGTCTCCTCGGGTGAAAGCGCCATGAAAGCAGCCCAGCCTGGATAAGCACTCTAGCTGGTACGAGGAAGCGTTGGTGATGCTGGTCACTGTAGAACTTTAGCCGCACGATACACTATACACAAATAGACTATTACTGACTTAATAGAAATATGTCGCACTCGACGGTATAGCGCCAAACTCTGACAATTCAGTTATTAATTCGCACGCGGTCTCAATGCTCTTATTTGGGGCCAAACAGGCCATACTTCACCGCACGGAGTATCGTGGGTGAGGCTTCAACTTATTGGGTAACTCTACTTCTGTATTCACCTGCGCCATATTTATATGCACGGCGAACAATCTAGTGCCAACCTCATTTCTGTCTCGTATCCCTGGGCAAGGCCGGGCATGTACAGACATGTCTTGACGGTGGCCTTGAACCTGACTCTGGAGGCATGGCCCTGGCGCCTGTGGACCGCTGTCCAATAGGAGAATGAAATATTATGGTCTGTACTAGGCTAAAGGGATATTCCGTGTATATGTACAAGGAATATACAAGGGATATCAAACGACATACAAATACCATGCAATATATATCAATCAATAAATATATATATTCGGTTTAATCTGATCCTTTGTAACACAAATGATAGCTTCCGATTGGTCATTTGCTTTTTTTTCTCATGAAACCAGTCACGTCACTCTACTGTGATTGGACCGTTGACTTGAGTGCGATGTGGGACTTGTAGTTTTTTAACGTTCTCGCGGCGGAGAAAAAAAAGACGAGCGGCTATAATCTGTACTCGCACAAGAGTATCGTTATGAACTACATGTCTACACGCCACACGGCGGGCAGCCCTCCAAGTGTCATGCGCCAAAGGTAAAAACAGACCGCCCCTGGCGGGTGGCGGGCTTTAGTTTCGGTCCCTGCACCCGCCTCTGCTGTTACCACCAATCGGCAAGCGGGTATACATTTTTTACTTCGGCTTTTGTCCGCCATTGATTTTGAGTTGACGAGAGCTTTTCTACAACAACAACAATGGCGGCGCGGCTGACGTTTAGCTTTTAGCTCCGCAGGATGACTTAAATGAAGCATAATGATTTTACTGCAACTAATGTTATAATAAAACAAAGCCTTTCTATACATGTGTCTGATTGAAAACGTTATTAACAGATTGCAGAATGGGTAAAACTCAGGGCTCTGTGAGCAACGGAAGGAACTGAGCTAGTATGAACGCTTGCTACGTTCGGGTAAATAATATGCTGATGTTATTGAACGTGTAACTAGTAACTTTGATGCAGTAGCTTGTGTGTGTGTGTGTGTGGGGGGGGGGACTGGGGACGGCGTTGTGCAGGTCGCGAGTGAACTTTTTTTTGTCTTGACGCTACACAAATTGATGGATATTTATCGGCTACTGCCATCGGCACATTCGAGCTTATCGGCCGATAGGCCGATTGCAGTCAACAAGGCACTTATCGGCCGATACCGATACCCGACCGATACATCGGTGCACCCCTAATAATAATGTGGCAGTTGGTGTGGCAGTTGCCACCAGGCCACACAGTGGTTGGAGCTAGTGCACTGCAACCCTGCCCGAGCCCGACGGGGCCCTACCCGACCCGACGGATAACCTTAAGTTTCTGTTTCATTTTCGCGTAAGGTAGTGCTGTCATCAGAGAGTGAAAGCCTCGTGTCTGAGGAGTCAAGATGTATAAGTTAACAGATAAAATAGTCAAGGGAAAGTTGCATTTTTGGAAACATTTGGAGAACTCGAGGGGAGCGCTCAGGTGGATGATGAACAAATGAACCAGACCGAAGTGGCATTGTTTGAAGTTGGAATATAGCCAGTTGGCGAACGTTTTAATTTGTTCTTGGATGTATGTAGCCGGTTGGTGAAGTTTTGTTAACGTTGTTCAACGCGTTGCTGACATCAACACAGCGAAGTGGTGAGTCTGATTATTATTATTTGCTGGTGTGGGGTCGCTGCTGCCCCATTCTGTTGCGCTTTCATTATAGAAATGTTGCTCTGCTCGAAATCTGATTTCTGTTTGTTTGTATAGTGACTGAGTAGGCTATTGTGTCGTGTGTGTGTCAAAGAAGATTCCATATAGCCTTCAAATACGTTTTACGAGGCTGCCGTGTGAGACTGTGAGTCAGTCTAACGGCAGCGCTGGGAAATAGAATTTGCGAAACAGGCTATAGAATGGTTATTAGTTTTCAGCGTGATATGTGTTATTTAGTTAGACCTATTGGACATTTTCGTTTTTGTTTATTTATTAAGTTAATATATAAAGTGTTTAGAATATTTAAAACAAAAATAATTAATATTTGGCTATATAATAGAATTTGCGAAACAGGCTATAGAATGGTTGTTAGTTTTCAGCGTGATATGTGTTATTTAGTTAGACCTATCGGACATTTTCGTTTTTGATTAAGTTCATATAAAACCGTGTTTCGAATATTTAAAACAAATACAATATTTTTTTTAATAATAATAATTTATTTTTTCTGGTTTTCACGCGGGCTAGGGCTTAAAATATTATTTACAGTCTGGCCTATTTTCGGGCAGGGCCTGAAGTTCACGGGCTCGGGCTGGGCACGGGCTTCATTTCAAGGCCCTTGCAGACCACTAGTTGGAGCCCAGCCTCAAAACGGCTTAAGATCTTGAGGTAGAAAAATGCTGTTTTTGAGTACTTGATTAGAAATACAAAACAATGAATTTTTTGGAAAAAAAACCTTAGAGAGGTGTTCCATAGACTCACAGGAATTGTGTAAAAGTGCCCAAATAGTGAAAGAAATTGTAAAATAGTTCCCCTTTAAGCTGAATACCGCATCACAGCTGTTTTTTATAATAATAATAATAAAGTACCCTGCTCTGTCGAGGTTCCAAGCGGGTAGAAGTGGTACCAGAAAAGTCACGTGAAACACTGCAGACCACTGATTGGTCAGAAGAGAGACGCATCACACGTTGGAGGGTCTGCACAAAAGCAGAAAGCCGCCATCTTTAGTGCCTCGCTTAGGATTCATTTCATTCAGGTTTTCTTTGCAGCAGGAACAAGTGCAATAAACAAAAAAGGATGGATTCACTGTGTATTCTGCCTCATTTATTGATGAAACAAAACAGACATCAACCCAATTTAGTGTTTAGTATTTAGAGTTTAGTGTCACAAAAAGATCGCTGATGTGTTAAGCTTGTTGTTAGCCTAATGCTAACGTCAGCAGATAGACACGAGAGGTAACGTTAAAGCTTATAGAATAGACACAATGAGAGGTAACGTTAGCTTTAGCAGAATAGACACAACGAGAGTCTGGTTAATGTCGTTATTGATTGAAACTGTGTTAAACTCTGGCTTGCTGCAAGCCCCACGGACATAGCTATGCTCACGGAGCTTTCATGCTGTACACCAGCGGCCCGTCTCCCCATACGGAGACAAACAAAGTAGTACCTGCAGAGGAAAAGGAACGAAGTACCAGGTACCTAAAGCGGGTAGAGTCGAGTCGAGTAGGTACTATGCAGTGGAAAAGCGCCATTAGACTAGAGGCAGGCTATATGCTATAAAGAGTAGACTACTAAAAAAATTTAAATAAAAAATGCATTCAAACTTTTTTTATTTCTTTTTGTGGTTACTGCGGCGGTAGGAAATGCTATGTACTCGAAACACATATTCCACGCTGCTCTGAGGGTCCCCAATGAATGCAATCGTCTCGGGTTCAGGGCTCTACAGTGCTCGCATATGCCCCTAGAAATATGTGTGTGCGAACCGGAAAAATCAATTACTTGCACGGTGTGCGAGTGAAGATTACAGCCAGTCGCTTTTTTTTTTTTTTCACTGATAAATCATTAAAAAACTACAAGTCCCACATTGCACTCAAGCCAATGGTCCAATCACAGTAGAGTGACGTGACTGGTTTCAAGAGAAATAAAGGAAATGACCAATCGCAAGCTCTCATTTGCTTGTTTACTTCCTGAAAGTCCACCATTGCGCTATGCGAGGCTTTTCCGAGACAGTAACATTAAGTTAACTTATTCTAGTCTTACCAATAGCAATAGATTTTAGAACACCTAGATTTATCAATAGCAATAGTAATATAACGTTAATGCAACTAAACGAACGCCTTGCTTTGTTAATCATAACGTTGATGCAGTAGCGTATGTCGTTGTGTTGGCTTGGCTGTAACGGACATAACACTGTGTACACATTAAAATTGCGATAATCGATTCTAACATTTTCAAATCGATGCAGTTGAATTTTACCCTTAGGATCGATGCATTGCGATGCATTGTTACACCCCTACACCAAAGTCACTGGCCCACTGTGCGTGTGTATGTGTGTATGCTAACTTGGCTAGCATTATCAACAGCAGAGGTGGGTGAAAGCGGTGTGACGTAATTGGCAGAATCGACTGTCAATCAATGGTCTACCTGACACGCAAACTCATAAACACAATGTTTCTGTACTGGAGGTGTACAGTATTTCAATAGGCAACACTGAAAGGATTATTTTTCTAGAAGAGCAACACTAGCCAAAACATAGGCATTGTATGCATAAAAGAGGCTAAAGCTAAAGTTAAGTGACTGTTACTTTTGTAGCAGTAGTTTGATTTGATAGTTTATTTGATAGGGACAGCGCATGTTAATGAACATAAAGTACAAAATACAAAATGTAAACATGCAGGGTTGTAGCAAGAGCTAATTTACACCAGGAGACAGCAAAACTCTTTCAATAAATAAATAGCCTGCTTAGGGTAAAAGCATTGTGACAATCAATGATAAAAACAATAAAAACAAGAAACAAGTTACATAAACTAAATCAGATTAAAAATGATCAGTTCTGGTTTGCCTTAAGATGAGTCTTGATTCGCACATGGAGTATGTGGGGCACTCTCTAATCACAACTGGTAGGCTATTCCAGTAGTTACCACCTTTAACAGAGAACACAGTTTTAGCAAAGGTAGTATACCGAAAAGGCACCTTACAGTCCCCTCTACTGATGGCCCTGGTGTTAATGCCAGTGTCTCCTTTTTGTTCAATGTCACTGCCTTTTTTATTAGTTGGCTACAACTTTGCCACAGTAGGCATTAATCACTTAATAGTTCAAATGTCTGTGTCCCATTCCCGTTTGCACACGCAGATACACACACACTTTGGTGGTATGTGCTATTGCACAGATGTGTGTCCCGTTCCCGTTTGCACACACAGTACAAATATACATTTATTTTTGAAAATAAAAATAAACTGTTAGTTGAAATATTTTCACTGTGCTCCTAAATATTTTTGTGTGCTCCTAAATTTTTTCATTTAGGAGCACATGTGCTCCTTGGGAAAAAGGTTAGCGTAGAGCTCTGGGGTTACATGCCTGAGAAGTAAAATGTGGAATCCGGGTTTCCCCCCCCCCCCCATGCATTTCCATTGAGTCCAATCCAATGGGTGCAATACCATCCGGGAGATGATAGGGGGCGGTATTTGCTCTTTTCGAGGTCAGAGCCAGTCCCAATGATAACGTGAGGCTGGATTGATGAAAAATTTATGGATATCGCTAATAAAAGCAATAACGATTAAATAACGAGATTTCTCGTCATTGGCACTCAACGCATGGTGGCCAACAACGAGATTTCTCGTCGTTGGCACTCAAAGTGTTAAAGGGGCAAACCTATGGAACTCTCTGCCTACTGGCTTAAAACTGGAGTCCAATGTCAACGTCTTCTGCCTTCCTGGTATTCACTTTCTTAAAGGTCCTCCTCATCTCATGCTCTGTTAACCTGAACACTGAGTCTCCATCAGCAGTGGCTCTACTCTCCATTGCTGTAGGCTGTTTTTGGAACTTACTTTGTAGTCTGTCATCGTTCTGAGGCCCTGGAATCAGCCTGTTCAAACTGAAGCTCCACCTTATCCCTGTACCGCCCCTTTGCCTCAGTCACTGTTCTCTGTAGGGCAGTGGTTCTCAAACTTTTTACACCAAGTACCACCTGAGAACGTAGCTGGCTCTCCAAGTACCACCATATGACCGACGTTAAAATACAGTCTATTCAGCTATGCACAGTTCACGCAGGAGGCAAATGTATTCCTAATACCATTATTTATTGTTAACTTTTGACAGACACAGCCACAATGTACAAAGGGGTAGCACTAGAACTAGCAAACTCTTCTACACAACTCATACAATGCAAGGGGCATTGAGAACATAATAACTAACATTCTCACATAGCAAGTGAGAAAATTAAGAACAACTGTATTTCAGCAAATGTACTTAATTCTCTCTCTCTCTCTCTCTCTCTCTCTCACACACAGGGAACAAAATAAGCACTAGCCAAGCGCCAATGGCGTATAGATTTAAGGTTTGGTGAGTAAAAATGTGAGGTGTGCCCGCCACCTGGCGTGTAGTTCATATCGATACTCTTATTTTGAAAATCCTGTGCGGGTCTAATTTCCGCCCCAAGCGCAGCTCCAGTCATAATATCTATGGCTCCGTCAGCTAGCAACGTTCGGTTCATATGATACTCTTATTTTGAAAAAAAAAAACGTGGCAACTCGACGAGTCATATCCGCCCAGTCCGTGCTATTGTCTGCGGCGCAGGTCGGTCAAGCAGAGGAGCAGCGCTACACAGCAGTGCGGCTATTTTGCGATCCAAAATAAGTCTGGTGTTTTTTTCTTTCTCACAACGGGTCAAATGCATCTAACACGCTTTGCATCGTCGCCATTTCTTTATGCCCACATCGCCCGAAATGAACGTTACCTTAGCGTAAGCTAACAAGCTAATCCTGATCAGAGGCAGAGCCAGAGAACAGCAGACAGTGTGGACAGGGGAAAGGGTGTGTGTGTGCGTGCGTGCGTTTGGAAACACGATGAAGTCAGTCAGGAGTATATTATAGTAAACTGAGGATTACTGAGGATGGAGTGGAAGTTTGAAGACAGACTAGACTACTACATGATGCGGGGGTGGTGAGTTGAAACAGTGTGAATAAATGAAAACTTTATTTAACAGATTGCAGAATGGGTACAATACAGTACGGCTCAATACACACAATTGTTAAGGGGATGCAGACCAGAGAAAGACGTTTGTCTTGTTTACATCAGGGTCCCCCATTGTGTGTGTGTGTGTGTCCCCCAACTGACCCCACTTCTATGTTTCAATAAATTATTTGCATTTAAAACTATTAACACAGACTCATTGCTTCAGTCCACTAAAAATGATGCTAATATTCCTTATGTTGTTTATGATATTAATTGAAAATAGCATATGAGAGTATTATAATAATAATAACACATGGCGATATACTAAAAAGCTATTTATAATTTTTCGCTGGTAAAAAATCTGCCTGGCTGGTCGTTTTTAAAATCTACCAGCCAAATGGCTGGTAAGTCAAAAAGTTAAGTTTGTTCCCTGCTCACACACACAGCAAGCAATTGTCCTTCATTGTCTCTCTCTAAGTGGGGGTCCCCCACCAGGAATTATTTTGTTACAAAGACTTAATTTCCTGCATTCTGGTGGAAATTTTACCCTTTAAATTCCAGTGTTTGTGATGGGCATCACAAATTATTGAAAAAATTAAATAAAAAAATAACATTCAATACATTTTCGAATTGTAACCCTTTAAATGCCAGCTTGTGTGATGGCATCACAAATTATTGTTAAAAAAAACACAAAAAGTAAAATATTTTCAATATATCAAACGCAAAGTACATTTTTCTGGGGGGGGATTATTACAGGCTAGGCATGTGTCAATGATTAACAACAAAGATTTTGATGGATTTCTTTTAACACTTTCAGAGCCCAAGCTTAATCTTGATTTACAGCTTGAATGCCCACCATCCACTTCAATGTTAGCGTTAATAACGCCTAATCTATGTTTTAAATTATGGCTATGTGTCTAATCTGCCCGTCGCTTATCAATGACTCGTTTTCCAGTCAACATTGTCGAAGCGGATTGTTTTTTTATCGGTTCATTTTCGTTTTATAGCATTTTGAAAAGCCCTCGTTTTCAAGGAAAATATAAATATTCCATGATAATCGCCCTTTACTGGAATATTCTAGAATACACAAAAACGGTAATTTTTTCAGCCTATTTATGAATGGTTTTCAAATAAACGCTAGATTATCAATAGTATATGTGTACGTATGTACTAGGGCTGTCCCCGACTAAGGATTTGGATGGTCGACTATGATTGGCCGTTAGTCGACTATTGGTATAAAAAAATAAAAATAAAAATATATAATATCTTTTAATTAAATCTTAAATTTTTTTTTGTGGGGGTGCTTAACACTTTCAGTGCCACCAGGTGGCGCCAGAGTTAGCGCTTGAATGCCACCATCCACTTTAATGTTATCGTTAATATCGCCTAATCTATGTTTTAAATTATGGCTATGTGTCTAATCTGCCCGTCGCTTATCAAAGAATCCTTTTCCAGTCAGTGCTGTCAAGGCAGATTGGTTTTTTATCGCTTCATTTCCGTTTGAGAGCATTTTGAAAAGCACCCGTTTTGAGGTAAAAAACAGTCCATTCTGGGCCATTCTATGATAATCGTCTTTTACTGAAATATTCCAGAACGTTGATATTTGTCGGCCTATTTATGAATAGTTTTCAAATAAACGCTAGATGATCAATATTATACGTACACGCACGCCCATTCGAGCCGCGCACGGATAATCGCTGTGTTCATTTCCTCTTGGATTTTTACAGTGAAAACAGCTTATATCTTCATCAAAATGAGTCTGATTATCCTAACACTGATAACATGGATTCCTTACCTGACATCAGATGGTATCCAACTGGTATATTCCAATTCCTGATGACCATTCGAAAAAAGTGTATAGATCCAACGTGATACAGTAGAACACATGATTCCGCGGGGTTCAGAGGCTCCAGAATGAACTGTGATAACCCCGGCTGCATCAATGGACTGGAAAATGTGGAGTACAGGATTTTTTTCCCCATCCATTTTCATTGAGTCCATTCCAAAATCCCTTGTGTCATCTGGGAGACGATAGGGGGCGCTTTTTTCCACATCTGATCGCCGGCGGCCCTCGGGTATACTCGGGTAGGCTCGCGTGATGAAATATGATTTCAGATAGCTTTATAAAAAAAAAAAAAAAAAATCCGAGAAATCTCGTGAGTGGCTTTCAACAAGATATTAATAATTCCGAGAAAACTCGTGAGTGGCATAGAAAGTGTTAATGTCTGAAGGAGTCGACTGAAGGCTTCTTGTCCTCTGCAAAAGCATGCAATTGGTCCACTGATGGATACATCTTGATGTCATGTCTAGTGTGTTCATTAGATGGGTGAAATCCTCTTTCAGTGCCTCTGTGCCTGTTTTCGTAGGCAGTTAGCCTCTGGTATGCGTGCCATTAGCGTTAGCCACTCTTCTAGGCCTCTTTTCTTTTGGAAATAATGATAAAAAATAAAAATAAAAAAATTATATATTTTTTTATTTATTTTTTTATATATATTCGACTAAGAGGTTGGCCAGTCGACTACGGCTCCTTTCGACCGATTAGTCGACTAATCGACTTATAGGGGTCAGCCCTAGTATGCACGCTATATAGGCGATCTGAAAAATCAATTCTCTGATTTCCTCAAAGCGATCGCCCACACACACACACACACACATAGGGCGAACGCTGAGATCTCAGCGAATACAACTCTGATTATCCCAAGACTTGTAAAATAGATTCCTTACCTCAGATCAGATGTTCTCCAAAAAGATCATTCCAATTCCTGATCGCCATTCCAAAAATCGATTGCTTTTATTGATCCAACGCTACATACTGTACATATGTATTCCACGCTGTTCTGAGGGTCCACAATGAATCCGATCGGCTCGGGTTACATGCCTGAGAAGTAAAATGTGGATTCCGGATTTTTCTTTTCTCATCCATTTTCATTGAGTCCATTCCAAAAGGGTGCATTGCCATCTGGGAGACGATAGGGGGCGGTTTTTTCACATCCGAGCTCCTACAGGGGCTGCATACCAACGGGAGACTCGGTTGATGAAATATGAATTCAGATCGCTAATAAAACGATAATTGTTGTTGTGGGAATTCAGGCATTGGGCTGATAAAAGTCTTATCACGTTTTGGGCATTGAAAGTGTTAATGTCAGATTTAACAACAACTCTTTTCAGAAAAGTGGGAGTATTTCATTTTGTATCAGACATTACAAAAAATCTAAAAATAAAAATGGTTATGATCAGGGCTGAAGTTGAATAAAAGATTTATGACTGTTTAGACTGCATTACTCTCGGTCACAGTGATCTCCTGGTTGTTCCCCACTAAGATTATCTAACTATCGCGCCGCCGGAACCAGAAACACTGGCCTGGCCTGCTTCTAAGTGCAGTGGCCTGACTGCAAATTCTTTTTTTTTTCTTTTCTTTTTTCTTCAAGTACCACCAGCAGTACCACCAAGTACCACTAGTGGTACGCATACCACAGTTTGAGAACCACTGCTGTAGGGTGTATCTCGCCGCCTTGTGCTCGTCCATGTTGCCTGTCGCTGTTCTCTGTAGGGTGTATCTCGCCGCCTTGTGCTCGTCCATGTTGCCTCAGTCACTGTTCTCTGTAGGGTGTATCTCGCCGCCTTGTGCTCGTCCATGTTGCCTCAGTCACTGTTCTCTGTAGGGTGTATCTCGCCGCCTTGTGCTCGTCCATGTTGCCTGTCACTGTTCTCTGTAGGGTGTATCTCGCCGCCTTGTGCTCGTCCATGTTGCCTCAGTCACTGTTCTCTGAAGGGTGTATCTCGCCGCCTTGTGCTCGTCCATGTTGCCTCAGTCACTGTTCTCTGTAGGGTGTATCTCGCCGCCTTGTGCTCGTCCATGTTGCCTCAGTCACTGTTCTCTGTAGGGTGTATCTCGCCGCCTTGTGCTCGTCCATGTTGCCTGTCACTGTTCTCTGTAGGGTGTATCTCGCCGCCTTGTGCTCGTCCATGTTGCCTGTCACTGTTCTCTGTAGGGTGTATCTCGCCGCCTTGTGCTCGTCCATGTTGCCTCAGTCACTGTTCTCTGTAGGGTGTATCTCGCCGCCTTGTGCTCGTCCATGTTGCCTGTCACTGTTCTCTGTAGGGTGTATCTCGCCGCCTTGTGCTCGTCCATGTTGCCTGTCACTGTTCTCTGTAGGGTGTATCTGCTGTCACGAGCGCCAGCGTTGTAGGCTGAGGTGCGCGCATTCAGAGCTTCATGGACGGATTAGTCTACCCGAGGCTTTGGTTTGGGAAAACTCAAACTGAGGTGGAAGGGACTATTTCTTCTACCAGAGCACCAACAAGTCTGGCACTAGTTTCTGTATCATTTTTTTATATTTATAATTGTATAGTTTATACAGTTTCACGACCTGTATATTACTATCGCACTTTACCGTTACATTTACACTCTGGTTGGATACCAAACTTCTTTTCGCTGTACTGTACTTGTGCTGAATGATGACAATACATTTGTATCTAATCTAATCTAATATCTAGTAGGGGGAATGGAACCTCTGACCCAGTGGTGCCTTGCTTACTGTACCCATTACTGTGCCTTTAAAAATATAAGAGGATGGAAACTCAAACACACGCTCGCTCATACATGCAGGGAAATGAGAATCCCTAATCCCTCAATCCCCAATCCATGTGGGAATAATCCCAGAGTCCCGGTTCAGAGGCCAGATATAATCCACACACAGATACGATCACAAACAAGCCACGTCACACCTACTGTACGCACACATACACAGACCCACTCTCACACACACTCATTCTCACACGCACACACACGCAGACACACTATCACACACACACACACATTCTCACACACTCACACGCAGAAACACTCTCACACGCAGACACACACTCTCACACACACTCTCACATGCAGACACACTCTCACACGCAGACACATACTCTCACACACACACTCTCGTTCTCCGAT
This sequence comes from Notolepis coatsorum, assembly GCF_963971535.1. NCBI lineage: Eukaryota > Metazoa > Chordata > Actinopteri > Aulopiformes > Paralepididae > Notolepis > Notolepis coatsorum. Next base: position 97,902,101 of record NC_140168.1, read on the forward strand.
ACTTCTCTATCACTCACTAACAGACACACAATCTCTAAAGCACACATTGAATCTCTCTCTCTGAGTCAAGCGACAGAGAGAAGTGCTGCTGGCAGTATGTTATGATGCCAGTCTGGGCCAGCCTGATATCACAGTGGGGCCACAGGGTTGGAGGAACACATGCCACAAACCAAACGCTGGTTAACCCTTTCACTGCGACAATACACAGAAGGTAACCCTTTCACTGCCACACAACAACAGAGAACCCTTTCACTGCCACACTACAGAAGGTTAACCCTTTACTATCACACTACCGACAGTAACCGTCGGGAGTGTGATAGTAAAGGGTTAACCTTCTGTAGTGTGGCAGTGAAAGGGTTAACTACGTCTGTGTACGGCGAGTCCGTTTACTCTACTACGGGACACTAGTATCTATTCTAAAGTTCTATTTGACTGATAGAATCATCTGCATGCGAGCGTCTGGTGGATCTATGAAGCCATGTGAAGAGTGTCTCTCCGGGACAACACATGCAGAAGAAACAGTGGATCATCCGTGTATACCACAAGGGGGCAGCGCTGTCCATGTTCTGACAAACCACAACAGTGACACTGCAACACTGGTGCAAGACAGAGAGAGAGAGAGAGAGAGAGTGTGTGTGTGTGTGTCGGCCCATGTCACCCCACTTCTTAGGGACCTGCACTGGCTCCCCATTGCTGCACGAATCCGCTTCAAGGCCCTCGACCTGGCATACCGTGCGGCAAAGGGAACCGCTCCCGCCTACCTCCGGTCAATGGTCTCTAACTACACACCCTCAAGACCCCTACGCTCTGCATCTTCTGGCCGCCTCAGACCTACTCCTATCCAAGCTCCGGGAGGGTCATCAAAGAGAAGTCGCCTATTCTCAGTCCTTGCCCCACAATGGTGGAATGAACTACCCACCCCAGTTAGGACAGCCGAATCACGTCCAATCTTTCGCCGTCGACTAAAGACGCACTTCTTCAACCATTATCTGAATTAAAAAAAAAAAACAATAAAAAAAAAAATCTAACCCTAACTAACCGTACTGTCATGCACTTGTCCTAATAAACTAACCTACACTGTAGCACTCAACACTTTGATGAACATTGTTGCTCAGCTGATAGAGTTGTGCCCTTCCTGATGGCTTGTCGTACAGAACTTGTAAGTCACTTTGGATAAAAGCGTCAGCTAAATGACTAAATGTAAATGTAAATGTAAATGTGTGTGTGTGTGTGTGTGTGTGTGTGTGTGTGTGTGTGTGTGTGTGTGTGAGAGTGAGTGAGTGAGTGAGTGAGTGAGTGAGTGAGTGAGTGAGTGAGTGAGTGAGTGAGTGAGTGAGTGAGTGAGTGAGTGTGTGTGTATATATGTATGTCAATTTGAGAGGGAGTGTGTTATAATGAGAGAATGTTACGTACCTATGCTCCACACACACACACACTCTACGTGCGAGTGCGTGGCTCAAACTATATGACACCGATAGTGAGGATGGAAGCAGGAGAAATCGAAGGTGTGTTACTTCCTAGGGGTAGGATTACTCACTCAGCCATGTAGGAGTTATCATGTAATAACCTGTTAAGTTTTGTTCATATTGAGAGATAATTAGCCAGTACGTCAGCGAGACAACTCATTATAAAAGAACCTGAGCATCCACTCTTGCTGTTTTTATAGAAAAAATAATCTGATCCAATATTTATGGCTTAAAAGTTAAAACCAATTTCTGACAATTAGTTACACTTTAAATAAAAAAATATATATTTCTTGATTCAGAACAATTGTATCATGGATGAACTGACTTTTTAAGCACCTTGTTAAAAGAAATTGGCTGTTTTCAGGGAATTCCAGGCCTCAACTTTTTTTTGTCAAAAATCAAGCACTTTTAGCAATTTAAAGGCCTATGTACGAACCCTGCAAAACAACCTCAAGGACTCTACCAAGGTGTGTGTGATGAATACAAGGCAGGGCAGGTCACACCCACACCTCGTCACAACAGAGTCCCAGCTACACTTCTAGCCTTGCTGTAAACGCACCATTTTGCTCATATTATGTCATGCTCAGGTTGGGATTCCTTGTTGTTGATAGCTTGCTAGGCTACTGGTTGCATGGCATACATGACTCGTGAAATGCCTACTCCCCCAGAGGTACATCAGCTAGTGATTTCTTTCAAGATCGAAAGTTTGAACTTAGTTAAAGTTTTTGTTGCGATGGTCCCAGAATAGGTGTCCCAGAATAGGGTCCCTGAATACAGTAGGCCCTCAAGCCTGTGTTGGGTCCCTGAATTAGGGATGGGAGTGAGTAACTGAGTAACGTGTTTGCACATTTCCATAGTGTGCCAACAACTCAACACGTTCACAGACTACTGACATGAACATGTCGTTCCAAGAGCGGAGACCTGCTAGACAGTGGAGGAATGCATTACAAATGGTAACCGACTGATTTGACCGACAATAAGCATTAGGCATTGGGTAATATTGCATATTGCATATCGATATGTCCGCAGCAGACATAATAAAATCGGTAGCGCGCAAAACGCGTGCGTTTCCGCGGCAACATCTGGTTATCGTCGCCGCCATGCGCTTTGACCCGTTCACTGCCTGCCACACCACCAAACGGTTAACCCTTTCACTGCGACAATACACAGAAGGTTAACCCTTTCACTGCCACACAACAGCAGGTTAACCCTTTCACTGCCACACTACAGAAGGTCAACCCTTTACTATCACACTACCGACGGTTAACCTTCTGTAGTGTGGCAGTGAAAGGGTTAAGATGCGTATAAGAATGTATTTCTGAGAACTGGATCTGGGGAAACATCACTCGTGTCCATCTACACCTTTGAGAACTCGTCACAACACATGACTGACCAAGGATGTTTATCTCCAAAACACACAGGCGTTAGTGCCGGGCAGTAGAACCGCGTCGCCTGCTCACACGGGTGATTATCTCACGTTATTAAGTTAAGAAAACGAAATCACACGTTAGCGTTACGAGAGACAACATTAAAAACATGTCATTCTACCCTTAGCCCCTCTTGTTGACTGCCTTGCACATGTCTCCACCGAGGCCGTGTTGACGTGTGTCGACGAGGGGGGAACTGTGGCCTCTTGTCCGCCGCTCTCAACACGCTAGTCTCTGCGGATTCCTCCATGTGTTGAATCACGTTGTGGGGCCAAGAGAACCCTACGGTAATCAAAGCCTTCAGTGTTTACACATGATGCCGTTAAAATGTTTTTTATACTCTGTACACCTGACGGTAGAATAAGCCACTATAAAAGCTAAATAAAGGCCCAGTCATGCAAGAAAAACAACACGAACAACAACCTGATATAAATCTTGGTCATACGGTGCAGCAGCAGTCATCGTGATGAAGTTCAGTGAAGCTCCATGAACTCTGACCCTTCTTCCTAGGGCAACTCATGAAACATGTATCTGGGAGATAAACCCATTCCCCAAACTGATACAATAACACATGAATCGGGTGTTTCGCACAGGTATGTAGGTCATCTGTAATAATAATAATAAAAACTTTATTTATATAGCCCCTTTCATACACAGCAAATTGCATAAACTTAGCATACAGTTGACAGAATAAAAGCAATGCATAAAGTGAAGACATAATAGGTATAAAAGACAATAAAAGTAGTGCAATGTAGAAAGTGCAGACATAAGAATAGGTATAAAAGACAATAAAAGTAGTGCAATGTAGAAAGTGCAGACATAAGAATAGGTATAAAAGACAATAAAAGTAGTGCAATGTAGAAAGTGCAGACATAAGAATAGGTATAAAACAAGTACAGTAAGTACAGTGTTGCTGGAACGTGCGCGTCTCTCCGCTGTGGTGGCGACCAGCTGAGACGGGCGACGCACACAGTCCAAGCAGGCGAGAAGGACAGGGGACGTGCGAGACGAGGCGTTATTAAAGTGTTGCTTTGTTGCCGTTTAGGTCATGTATTTGCGGTGAGCCGCCCCACAGATAAATCTATGTGGCGTTCGTAACGTCTCTTCTGGCAGCCCTTTCCAGCGCTCTGACCGTGTGGTACCCGCCCCAGCTTGCCACCGCGGATAAGAGCCCTCCGGGAAACATTCTGAAGACTCGGAAAACTCAAAAGGAATGTCAGCTGACTGCAGCGTTATGACGTCACGTCAGCTGGAACAGAGCGGCTAATGGTACGTGTAGGGATGGATGGGTACCGAATCCGGTACTTTTAACACTTTAATCGCCGTTGACGCTGGAACACGTCATTCCCCGCCATGCTCATTCTGCCGACGACGCTGGACAGCGTCTTTGATATCAATATTTCAAAAGTCTGTGATCGAAATCATATTTCTCCCCCGGAGACATGAGATGTACTGGTGAGCCCCTATCAACTCTCTAACGGTTCAAGAGCGCCATCTGGTGGCCGATCGGCGGATCGCCCAGGGAAGAAACAGGAAGTGGAAGCTGGTGCTCATTTCAATTTGGTCCGATCACTCGGTAATAGTCCCAGAACTCGAGCTGATCACGACGGATAGTGATCCGTTACCAATAACTCGATAAACAACATGATTTGGACGTATATACTATTATACAACCTGGAAATGGATTGGATATTTCGACATCCCATAATAGAAAAAATTCTGTTCCACGCTCATCGCCCAACGGCGAGAGGAAGCTACGGTGAGTTTCAGCGTTATTTTGTAATGTCTTCTATACTAACTGCTATAATGATCATATCACCCACACTAGATGAATGATATAACGTTGCCCACGGAATTATAAACGACCCCCCCCCCCATCCGGTCATCATCAGATCATACGTAGTAACTTCTAGAAGTACGTCCATTTGAAATTTTTTATCTCGCACAGATTCCTACCAAACTGATCATCAATATAATGCATTTAGGGCTATAAATCAAGTTCTGGAGAAAGCTGCAGAAAACGATAAAAACATACTTATACTTTAGACCGTATTTTAGTATGAATATGTGAATGAAAAAGTATAACGTTGCTACACCCTGAACAATAGATATAAGACGTTGAATGGGCCATAGTAATGTCAATTTAGCAATACAATTTAAAAAGGTATAGCCCTGCAAAGAAGGGGAACTTCTCCATGTTAAATAGGGCTGGCGAGGGATGGTAAATTATGAATTTAACCCCGGCGATCAAAGTGTTAAGGGTATCGAGCGAATCACGTCGGTACTACGGAGTACCGATTCACGTGAGATCCACATTTCGATAATCTTTTTTTTTTAAGTCCGATGACGTCAACCTTTTGTTTACCGCAAAACTAAACCTATGAAGTGTGCCGCACGTTCATGTCAACGTTCACGCGCACAATACACGCTTACCTAGGATTTGACTTGATTAAACAACAAAGCAGTCGGGGCAATGGCAAGCCGAAAAACTGTTGCAAGTGGGGTAGGTAGATAACATTTTTGGAGACTAAAGTACCGGAAAAAGGTACCGTTGGGTACCGGTTCAAATGTGAACGGTACCCAACCCTAGCTGGAAGGAACAGAGCTAATGGTACTCGGCTAGTAGGTGTGTGTTCAGTCTAACAGCTAGTAGGTGTGTTCAGTCTAACAGCTAGTAGGTGTGTGTTCAGTCTAACAGCTAGTAGGTGTGTGTTCAGTCTAACAGCTAGTAGGTGTGTGTTCAGTCTAACAGCTAGTAGGTGTGTTCAGTCTAACAGCTAGTAGGTCTGTTCAGTCTAACAGCTAGTAGGTGTGTGTTCAGTCTAACAGCTAGTAGGTGTGTGTTCAGTCTAACAGCTAGTAGGTGTGTGTTCAGTCTAACAGCTAGTAGGTCTGTTCAGTCTAACAGCTAGTAGGTGTGTGTTCAGTCTAACAGCTAGTAGGTGTGTATTCAGTCTAACAGCTAGTAGGTGTGTTCAGTCAGCTAGTAGGTGTGTGTTCAGTCTAACAGCTAGTAGGTGTGTTCAGTCTAACAGCTAGTAGGTGTGTTCAGTCTTACGGCTAGTAGGTGTGTGTTCAGTCTTACAGCTAGTAGGTGTGTGTTCAGTCTTACAGCTAGTAGGTGTGTTCAGTCTAACAGCTAGTAGGTGTGTGTTCAGTCTAACAGCTAGTAGGTGTGTTCAGTCTAACAGCTAGTAGGTGTGTGTTCAGTCTAACAGCTAGTAGGTCTGTTCAGTCTAACAGCTAGTAGGTCTGTTCAGTCTAACAGCTAGTAGGTCTGTTCAGTCTAACAGCTAGTAGGTGTGTTCAGTCTAACAGCTAGTAGGTCTGTTCAGTCTAACAGCTAGTAGGTGTGTTCAGTCTTACAGCTAGTAGGTGTGTGTTCAGTCTAACAGCTAGTAGGTGTGTTCAGTCTAACAGCTAGTAGGTGTGTTCAGTCTAACAGCTAGTAGGTGTGTTCAGTCTAACAGCTAGTAGGTGTGTTCAGTCTAACAGCTAGTAGGTGTGTTCAGTCTAACAGCTAGTAGGTGTGTGTTCAGTCTAACAGCTAGTAGGTCTGTTCAGTCTAACAGCTAGTAGGTCTGTTCAGTCTAACAGCTAGTAGGTGTGTTCAGTCTAACAGCTAGTAGTAGGTGTGTTCAGTCTAACAGCTAGTAGGTGTGTTCAGTCTAACAGCTAGTAGGTGTGTTCAGTCTAACAGCTAGTAGGTGTGTTCAGTCTAACAGCTAGTAGGTGTGTTCAGTCTAACAGCTAGTAGGTGTGTTCAGTCTAACAGCTAGTAGGTGTGTGTTCAGTCTTACGGCAGACATCGGAACAGCGTGTAAACAAGTGTTACAAGACGCTCTCTGACGACCGGGAGCCGGACACACAGAGGGCCCTCTGTGTGTGGAACGACCTGGGTCTGGGGCAGCATGTGTGAACGTGTGTGTTTGTAAATCTGCCATAAGCTGCGGAGGCACATAGCAAAGTTATATATTCTCTCTCTCAGAGCCGTGGGAATCGATACAGCAATATATCACAATATAAATATATATTTATTTTTTCTCTTGAATATCCCATTTTCTGCAATTTTTTTGGAATGAGATGAACAGACTAAAAAAAACATCATCTTATTAGATAAAACAGATGATGTATATATATATTTTTATTTTCCGTTGGGCATCATTTGCAGTTGAAATAAGGTCATCGCAATATCGTGACTCTAGTAGTGTGATAATATCATATTGTGGGGCCTCTGGTGATTCACACCCGAATGAGTGAGTGAGTGAGTGAGTGAGTGAGTGAGTGAGTGAGTGAGTGAGTGAGTGAGTGAGTGAGTGAGTGAGGCAAATAAAGAGATTCCAATTGTAATAATCTGTCAGCTATCGGAGGGAGAGGGAGAGAGAGAGAGACAGAGAAAGAGAGAGACACAGACAGAGAGAGAGACGGACAGACAGACATAGAGAGAGATAGAGAGCGAGAGAGAGAGAGAGAGAGAGAGAAGAGGAGAGGAGAGAGATATGTTGGGTAGGAAGGTAGCTAGAGGGAGGTGTAAAAGGAATGTTGTGACATTTAGAATCTTAGTATTTTCTCTGTGGTTCAGCTAAAGGTTGTCCATGTCGTTCATATCAACACTGAGCTGAGAGAGGGAGCAAGAAGAGAGAGAGGAGAGAGAGAGAGAGAGAGAGAGAGAGAGAGAGAGAGAGAGAGAGAGAGAGAGAGAGAGAGAGAGAGAGAGAGGCGGAGAAAGAAAGAAGCTCCTCTAATGGGAAACACACTACTTCCAGCTCAGCTCTGGGAAAATTAGCTCCTTAGCAAAACACACACACACACACACACACACACACACACACACACACACACACAATAACCAAATCAAATGCAAGCATTGCCATGGCAACCAGGCTAGCCTGGAAATGGGGTCACACTTCCCACTGCAGAGACTGAGATGCACTGAGGCTGAATGATCATGTCTGAGTGAGTGTGTGTGTGTGTGTCCGTGAGTAGCTCCTTGTTTTCCCACCATTGTGGGGACTTTAAATGTTCCAAAAGAGTTTACGTTGCCGATGTGGGGACATTGGCCAGACCTCCACAAGGTAAGGGGGATATGTTAGGGTTAGGCATGTAGTTGTTATGGTTAACGGTAGGGATGTCCGATATTATCGGCCGATATTGCCATTAAGTAATATCGGAAATTATCGGTATCACATTTATTTAACCTGTATTTACCCAGGCAAGCAAGTAAGAACAAATTCTTATTTTATTTATTGTCAAAAGTATGCATAATGTTGTGTTAATTCCACGACAAGATATATGTAATGTTAATTACCTGAAATTATTCCGTTTTTTTTGGGGGGGGGGAAACCCGGCATATATCGGTATCGGAAATTAAGAGTTGGACAATATCAGTATATCGGATATCGGCAAAAGCCAACATCGAACATCCCTAGTTAACGGTAAAGAGCTGGATCTAAATCTACGGAATGTCCCCACAATGCATGAAAACATAGCTCTGTGTGTGTGTGTGTGTGTGTGTGTGTGTGTGTGTGTGTGTGTGTGTGTGTGTGTGTGTGTGTGTGTGTGTGTGTGTGTGTGTGTGTGTGTGTGTGTGTGTGTGTGTGTGTGTCACTGTCAACAGCACACCACTATGCAAGCAATGAAGGCCGCTTGCTGGTGATGGTCAATGCATATCTCTGGGCCTCTACGGCAACTACAGTGTGTACTCTGTGTATGAGAGTGTGTGTGTTCCCACAGACATTGCAAAATGAAATTCAAGGACTTTCAAGTACTTTCCTATGCACTATTTTTTATTTTAAAATGGGCATTTAAAGGGATACAATTCACTTAAAAAAAATGTATCCAATATTTATGGTTTAAAACCAATTTCCGACAATAAGTTACACTTTAAATAAAATTAAAAAGGGAATTTCTTGATTCAGAAATGTTTTATCATAGATGAAAACATTCAATGCGAATGGTTGATTTGAATTTCAAGGACTTTTTAAGCACCTTGTTAAAGAATGGGCTGTTTTCAAGGAATTCCAGGCCAATCAAGCACTTTAAGCACTTGTGCGAACCCTGGTGCGTTTAAAAAAAGAAAATAAACGTTTAAACCCTGTAGCACTCCTAGAACAAAAGAAATATAATTTATTATTATTATTGTGGTGAGGAGTACATGAAAACACAATCTTCACAATGGTCCAAAAGAAACAAAAAAAAACATTAACCTGTTAAGCTGTAGGGTCCCCCAACTGCTGTTTTATTATAAATAAATCAATACAGACCGTATTAATGTTGTGTTTCTTTTTCTAATGTAGCCAAGAGTAAAGACCCTAATCCTATCAAAACAGCAGTCAAAGTGTATATTTTCAGCATTACGTTTGTTTACCAATGTTTAAAAAAAATTCAGAAGATAAGAATTTATCAGAATATTGCAAATTCTATCTCTCTTTTATCGTAAAACCGTGAGGAAATGACTAAATCCAGATCAAATACTGCCATTTTAAGGATGAGCTTTTTCCGTATCAATGTATGATTTGGCCATAATAAGGTCATTTATTCATAATTCTATTTTGAATTGACCTTGTAGAAGTGGAGCAATCTTCCATTTACTTGGGCATGAACTTTTAGGCGAAATTTCTGAAAATAGGGCTACAGCTTAACAACGGAGTAAAATGCTGGTGGCATAAATACACAGTTATCACCACCAGCAGCTAACAAGCCATATATCATCTGTCTCCTGTGTTTCCAACAGGGTTTACTAGAAAAGCAGAGTCCCTTTCACTGGTGGCCTTCAAAATAAAGTCACATATTCACATACCGTAGTAGGCCTCTATCAATTATAATAAAAGTCCCTGATATACATAAACATTAATTGGCATAGATCTCTATAAACCACCCAACACATTGATCACTTTAGGCACACACTGAAACCAGTAACATCACGCATATGAAGCAGGTAATTACCCATAAAAATTATAAAACTTTCATGGGGTTATTTAATAATAATATTTCATTTTATTTATAAAGCACTTTTCATTGTGAAACAAAGGTATGCAGAGTTCCGTGTACTCCTGATTAATGCAATGGTGTGTGTGTGATGATCTGATTCAAGGAGTGTGTTGTTTTTGTTCTATTAGTGATTTACACACTCTCAGTTGGTTCATTATAAAAGATACAAACCTGAAAACAAACGCACTTAATTGTTAAATAAAAGCACCACAGTAATGAGGCAGGAGGAACATATTTTTTTAATAATGGTAAAATTGTTATTAAAAAATGTGCCCCTAAAAAATATTCTTTGTCCCTAAATTTCTCATTTAGGGGCAAGTGTGCCCCTAGTGAAAAAGCTTAGCGTACAGCCCTGGCTCTGAGACACCACTGTCTGTGAGACACCTCTGTGAGACACCTCTGTCTGTGAGACACCTCTGTGAGACACCTCTGTCTGTGAGACACCTCTGTCTGTGAGACACCTCTGTCTGTGAGACACCTCTGTCTGTGAGACACCTCTGTCTGTGAGACACCTCTGTCTGTGAGACACCACTGTCTGTGAGACACCTCTGTCTGTGAGACACCTCTGTCTGTGAGACACCTCTGTCTGTGAGACACCTCTGTCTGTGAGACACCACTGTCTGTGAGACACCACTGTCTGTGAGACACCTCTGTCTGTGAGACACCTACACCTCTGTCTGTGAGACACCTCTGTCTGTGAGACACCTCTGTCTGTGAGACACCTCTGTCTGTGAGACACCTCTGTCTGTGAGACACCACTGTCTGTGAGACACCTCTGTCTGTGAGACACCACTGTCTGTGAGACACCTCTGTCTGTGAGACACCACTGTCTGTGAGACACCTCTGTCTGTGAGACACCACTGTCTGTGAGACACCTCTGTCTGTGAGACACCACTGTCTGTGAGACACCTCTGTCTGTGAGACACCTCTGTCTGTGAGACACCTCTGTCTGTGAGACACCTCTGTCTGTGAGACACCACTGTCTGTGAGACACCTCTGTCTGTGAGACACCTCTGTCTGTGAGACACCACTGTCTGTGAGACACCACTGTCTGTGAGACACCACTGTCTGTGAGACACCACTGTCTGTGAGACACCTCTGTCTGTGAGACACCTCTGTCTGTGAGACACCTCTGTCTGTGAGACACCACTGTCTGTGAGACACCTCTGTCTGTGAGACACCTCTGTCTGTGAGACACCTCTGTCTGTGAGACACCTCTGTCTGTGAGACACCTCTGTCTGTGAGACACCACTGTCTGTGAGACACCTCTGTCTGTGAGACACCTCTGTCTGTGAGACACCTCTGTCTGTGAGACACCTCTGTCTGTGAGACACCACTGTCTGTGAGACACCACTGTCTGTGAGACACCACTGTGGGAAACTGCTTTTGTTAGACTAGATTTTGCCGCTGCTGTTCCATTTCCAGGGGCATTTAGGAATAATACCTTTTCTGTGCTTCAAATTCAAATGAATAAATGTTATGATATGCTCCGTCTGCTAACGTATGTATATACCGTCATCCTACCTACATCATACATCTGGTGCACCACATCAAATAAATGTAACAAGTAGCTATGGCTGGCCGTGGCCGTGGAGGTTAGAGAAACGCGGTGCTTGTGAGCGAAAGGCCGTCGGTTCGATCCCCAGAGTGGCAGGAAAATCTAGGGTCGGGGGACGTGAATGAATAACAGACTGTGGTTGTACTGGGCAGCTCCTAGTGGTCAACAGTGTCAGACTGTGGTTGTACTGGACAGCTCCTAGTGGTCAACAGTGTCAGACTGGTTGTACTGGGCAGCTCCTAGTGGTCAACAGTGTCAGACTGGTTGTACTGGGCAGCTCCTAGTGGTCAACAGTGTCAGACTGTGGTTGTACTGGGCAGCTCCTAGTGGTCAACAGTGTCAGACTGGTTGTACTGGGCAGCTCCTAGTGGTCAACAGTGTCAGACTGGTTGTACTGGGCAGCTCCTAGTGGTCAACAGTGTCAGACTGTGGTTGTACTGGGCAGCTCCTAGTGGTCAACAGTGTCAGACTGGTTGTACTGGGCAGCTCCTAGTGGTCAACAGTGTCAGACTGGTTGTACTGGGCAGCTCCTAGTGGTCAACAGTGTCAGACTGGTTGTACTGGGCAGCTCCTAGTGGTCAACAGTGTCAGACTGTGGTTGTACTGGGCAGCTCCTAGTGGTCAACAGTGTCAGACTGTGGTTGTACTGGGCAGCTCCTAGTGGTGAACTGTGTCAGACTGGTTGTACTGGGCAGCTCCTAGTGGTCAACAGTGTCAGACTGGTTGTACTGGGCAGCTCCTAGTGGTCAACAGGGTCAGAATGTGGTTGTACTGGGCAGCTCCTAGTGGTCAACAGTGTCAGACTGTGGTTGTACTGGGCAGCTCCTAGTGGTCAACAGTGTCAGACTGTGGTTGTACTGGGCAGCTCCTAGTGGTGAACTGTGTCAGACTGGTTGTACTGGGCAGCTCCTAGTGGTGAACTGTGTCAGACTGGTTGTACTGGGCAGCTCCTAGTGGTCAACAGTGTCAGACTGGTTGTACTGGGCAGCTCCTAGTGGTCAACAGGGTCAGACTGTGGTTGTACTGGACAGCTCCTAGTGGTCAACAGGGTCAGAATGTGGTTGTACTGGACAGCTCCCAGGAAACAGTGACATCCAAAACAAACCCTGCTTTGACACCAGCTGAAATAGCTACTGACCTACCTACCAAACAGGATGGTGCTCAGCTCCCACACCTGACCTAGCTACTGTATCGCGTTATTCTGTATAATTAATGTCTCGTGATCATCGTTGAGTTGAGTAAACTTTTCCCCCCTCCAAATGAAAAAGTAGAAAGACCCAACGAGGCGCTGACCCATTGACAATGTTCACGCAACGGCCATTTTGCTCTCATGTCATCTGAATCAGAAAGGTCTTTATTGCCAAGTAGTTTTCACATACAAGGACTTTGCTTTGGTTGGTTTCTGCACCATTAATGTACAGACAATAACGGAGTACAATCAAATGGAATATGAACTAAATTAAGATAGAAGCACAATATAATTATTAAATAAAAATAGGCCAGGGCTGTACAACAAAAAGGTGGAATAAAATAAAATGGGATATACTAAATTAAATAGGAGCACAATAGAAGATAGATAGATAGATAGATAGATAGATAGATAGATAGATAGATAGATAGATAGATAGATAGATAGATAGATAGATAGATAGATAGATAGATAGATAGATAGATAGATAGATAGATAGATAGATGATAGATGGATAAATAAAAATAGGCCAGGGCTGTACACTGTGATCAAGTATATACACTAATTCTAATAAAATAACAACAGTGGGATGGGATATTTAGCAGGGCTGTGCAATTGCGCAGTTCAGTCATGCTCAGGTTGGGACTTCTGTCCACTGCCATGTTATTGTGGTCAACTGGGAATGAAACAACTGGGAATGAAACAATCTCCACTTCCCCCAACAGTTATCTCAATATTTAACGCACCGACTTTTTCATCACATTGCTTTCATCACCGTACCTCTGAGAGTTGCCCCAAACTTTCGCTTGAACCTGGTAAGATATAAAAAGTTTGAACTGTAATGACGTGTTTGACTTCAAATTGGAGCACTGCGGATAACGTTCGTCCCGCTAACAATCTAGTAAACAGCTTTCCAGAGTCCCAGAATCACGCCTTGTATTCCAACAGATGGCGCTACTACGCCGCCTGGCTGCTAAACCGAGCTGTCATGTTGGAGGAGAGGCGTTTATAACGGAGGAGAGGATTACATAAACATTTGATATAATCCGAACAAATTCTATGTCGCTTTGAAATTGAAAAAGCGAAAGCCCTAACTCACACAGCCATTACACACACACACAAACTTAGGCTCACAAGAATACAAACACGCATACAAACTAGTCTCGAAAACATCATCTTGCACACACACACACACACACACACGCACACACACACACACACACACTCACCATCTCCTTCGTCCCTGACCGCCATGGCAACAGTGTACAGGCAGAAACTCTCTCCTCTCGCTATCGCTCTTCTTCTATTCCCTCTCTCCTCTCGTTTATTCCTCCTCTGTCTTGCTGCTGCTTCTTTCCCTCTCCTCTCTGTTCCCTCTATCTCTCTGTTGCGCCCCTCCCTCCCTCCCTCCCTCCCTCCCTCCCTCCCTCCGTGTGTGTGTGTCTCTCTCTCTCTCTCCCTCTGTGTGTCTCTCCCTCTCCCTCTCTCTCTGTCAGGCTGAATCAGGGAGAGGTAGTGACAGGCACGGCTATGTGACCCAGCTATCGCGGATCTCTTTCGGCTTCTCCCTCACTCTCCCCTCCCACCAACTATCTCTCCCTCCCTCCCTCAATATCCCTCATTCAGTGACTATTCTCGCTCTCTCCCTCCCTCTCTCTCTCTCTCCCTCCCTCCCTCCCTCCCTCCCTCCCTCCCTCCCTCCCTCCCACACCACAAACTTCCATCTCTCCTCCCGTCTCCGTCTACAAACAACATAGACCTCAAAATGACATCACACCTTGTACTGGATAGAGTACAGTCAAATACCATCAAAAATAAGAAAGAAGTTTGTGATTTTCTTGGGCAGTATTGCACATGTCATACTCCCTCCTCTTACTAAAGCTCTCCTTTTTCCAATGTACAGGCAGCCATGTTGGAAGAAAGATAACCGCACAAACACTCTGTGCAAAGCCTGTATTGGACTAATGTGATGATACCCGTCCTTCGGATGAGACACTAAACCGAGGTCCTATCGTAGGGGGTTCCCCGAAGTTCCTGGCCAAATTCTGAATCAGGTCTCCGACATCAAGGCCACCTCATCGTCCCTTCCTCTTAATTGGCTGATATCAATCCCCGTCTCCTGAGCCGTTCAGCCATTGTGTGGTGTGATGTGTGCCTGGTGCCAGTGTGTAGCAGCCCAAGGTTGAATGCTACACAGTGGTGGTGAAGGAGCGCTTTGAGTCTGAGAAAAGCAATATATAAATGTAATTAATTATTACTCACTTTAAGCACTTCAAGGACCTTGAGCGAACCCTGCTCTCTGCCCCTCTCTCTTTCACCAACTACATCTCTCTCCTCTTCTCTCCCTTCCACCAACTACACCTCTCCTCTCCCTCCCTTCCATCAAATACACCTCTCCTCTCCCTCCCTTCCACCAACTACACCTCTCTCCTCTCCCTCCCTTCCACCAACTACACCTCTCCTCTCCCTCCCTTCCATCAACTACATCTCTCCTCTCCCTCCCTTCCAACAACTACCATCTCCCTCCCTTCCATCAACTACACCTCTCTCCTCTCCCTCCCTTCCACCAACTACACCTCTCTCCTCTCCCTCCCTTCCACCAACTACACCTCTCTCCTCTCCCTCCCTTCCACCAACTACACCTCTCTCCTCTCCCTCCCTTCCACCAACTACACCTCTCTCCTCTCCCTCCCTTCCATCAAATACATCTCTCCTCTCCCTCCCTTCCATCAACTACCATCTCCCTCCCTTCCATCAACTACACCTCTCTCCTCTCCCTCCCTTCCATCAACTACACCTCTCCTCTCCCTCCCTTCCATCAAATACACCTCTCCTCTCCCTCCCTTCCACCAACTACACCTCTCTCCTCTCCCTCCCTTCCATCAACTACACCTCTCTCCTCTCCCTCCCTTCCATCAACTACATCTCTCCTCTCCCTCCCTTCCACCAACTACACCTCTCTCCTCTCCCTTCCTTCCATCAACTACACCTCTCTCCTCTCCCTCCCTTCCATCAACTACGTCTCTCTCCTCTCCCTCCCTTCCATCAACTACACCTCTCTCCTCTCCTCTCCCTTCCATCAACTACACCTCTCTCCTCTCCCTCCCTTCCATCAACTACATCTCTCCTCTCCCTCCCTTCCACCAACTACACCTCTCTCCTCTCCCTCCCTTCCATCAACTACATCTCTCCTCTCCCTCCCTTCCACCAACTACATCTCTCTCCTCTCCCTCCCTTCCACCAACTACATCTCTCCTCTCCCTTCCTTCCATCAACTACACCTCTCTCCTCTCCCTCCCTTCCACCAACTACACCTCTCTCCTCTCCCTCCCTTCCATCAACTACATCTCTCCTCTCCCTCCCTTCCACCAACTACATCTCTCTCCTCTCCCTCCCTTCCACCAACTACATCTCTCTCCTCTCCCTCCCTTCCATCAACTACATCTCTCCTCTCCCTCCCTTCCACCAACTACACCTCTCTCCTCTCCCTCCCTTCCATCAACTACATCTCTCCTCTCCCTCCCTTCCACCAACTACATCTCTCTCCTCTCCCTCCCTTCCACCAACTACATCTCTCCTCTCCCTTCCTTCCATCAACTACACCTCTCTCCTCTCCCTCCCTTCCACCAACTACACCTCTCCTCTCCCTCCCTTCCACCAACTACACATCTCTCCTCTCCCTCCCTTCCATCAACTACATCTCTCTCCTCTCCCTCCCTTCCACCAACTACACCTCTCTCCTCTCCCTCCCTTCCACCAACTACACCTCTCTCCTCTCCCTCCCTTCCATCAACTACATCTCTCCTCTCCCTCCCTTCCATCAACTACACCTCTCTCCTCTCCCTCCCTTCCACCAACTACATCTCTCTCCTCTCTCTCCCTTCCATCAACTACACCTCTCTCCTCTCCCTCCCTTCCATCAACTACATCTCTCCTCTCCTCTCCCTTCCACCAACTACATCTCTCTCCTCTCTCTCCCTTCCATCAACTACACCTCTCTCCTCTCCCTCCCTTCCATCAACTACATCTCTCCTCTCCCTTCCATCAACTACACCTCTCCTCTCTCTCCCTTCCATCAACTACACCTCTCCTCTCCTCTCCCTTCCATCAACTACACCTCTCCTCTCCTCTCCCTTCCACCAACTACACCTCTCCTCTCCCTCCCTTCCATCAACTACACCTCTCTCCTCTCCCTCCCTTCCATCAACTACACCTCTCTCCTCTCCCTCCCTTCCACCAACTACACCTCTCTCCTCTCCCTCCCTTCCATCAACTACACCTCTCCTCTCCCTCCCTTCCATCAACTACACCTCTCTCCTCTCCCTCCCTTCCATCAACTACACCTCTCTCCTCTCCCTCCCTTCCACCAACTACACCTCTCTCCTCTCCCTCCCTTCCACCAACTACACCTCTCTCCTCTCCCTCCCTTCCATCAACTACACCTCTCTCCTCTCCCTCCCTTCCACCAACTACACCTCTCTCCTCTCCCTCCCTTCCACCAACTACATCTCTCTCCTCTCCCTCCCTTCCACCAACTACACCTCTCTCCTCTCCCTCCCTTCCACCAACTACACCTCTCTCCTCTCCCTCCCTTCCACCAACTACATCTCTCTCCTCTCCCTCCCTTCCACCAACTACATCTCTCTCCTCTCCCTCCCTTCCACCAACTACATCTCTCTCCTCTCTCTCCCTTCCACCAACTACACCTCTCTCCTCTCCCTCCCTTCCACCAACTACACCTCTCTCCTCTCCCTTCCTTCCATCAACTACATCTCTCTCCTCTCCCTCCCTTCCACCAACTACACCTCTCTCCTCTCCCTCCCTTCCACCAACTACACCTCTCTCCTCTCCCTTCCTTCCACCAACTACACCTCTCTCCTCTCCCTCCCTTCCACCAACTACACCTCTCTCCTCTCCCTTCCTTCCATCAACTACACCTCTCTCCTCTCCCTCCCTTCCACCAACTACACCTCTCTCCTCTCCCTTCCTTCCACCAACTACATCTCTCCTCTCTCTCCCTTCCACCAACTACACATCTCTCCTCTCCCTCCCTTCCATCAACTACATCTCTCCTCTCCCTCCCTTCCATCAACTACACCTCTCTCCTCTCCCTCCCTTCCATCAACTACACCCCTCTCCTCTCCCTCCCTACCATCAACTACACCTCTCTCCTCTCCCTCCCTTCCACCAACTACACCTCTCTCCTCTCCCTCCCTTCCACCAACTACATCTCTCTCCTCTCCCTCCCTTCCATCAACTACACCTCTCTCCTCTCCCTCCCTTCCACCAACTACCATCTCTCCTCTCCCTCCCTTCCACCAACTACACCTCTCTCCTCTCTCTCCCTTCCATCAACTACCATCTCCCTCCCTTCCATCAACTACACCTCTCTCCTCTCCCTCCCTTCCATCAACTACATCTCTCCTCTCCCTCCCTTCCACCAACTACACCTCTCCTCTCCCTCCCTTCCACCAACTACATCTCTCCTCTCCCTCCCTTCCACCAACTACATCTCTCTCCTCTCCCTCCCTTCCACCAACTACACCTCTCTCCTCTCCCTCCCTTCCATCAACTACATCTCTCCTCTCCCTCCCTTCCACCAACTACATCTCTCTCCTCTCCCTCCCTTCCACCAACTACACCTCTCTCCTCTCGCTCCCTTCCACCAACTACATCTCTCTCCCTCCCTTCCATCAACTACACCTCTCTCCTCTCCCTCCCTTCCATCAACTACACCTCTCCTCTCCCTCCCACCAACTACACCTCTCTCCTCTCCCTCCCTTCCACCAACTACATCTCTCTCCCTCCCTTCCATCAACTACATCTCTCTCCTCTCCCTCCCTTCCACCAACTACACCTCTCTCCTCTCCCTCCCTTCCATCAACTACATCTCTCTCCCTCCCTTCCATCAACTACATCTCTCTCATCTCCCTTCCATCAACTACGTCTCTCTCCTCTCCCTCCCTTCCACCAACTACATCTCTCCTCTCCCTCCCTTCCACCAACTACATCTCTCTCCTCTCCCTCCCTTCCACCAACTACATCTCTCCTCTCCCTCCCTTCCACCAACTACATCTCTCTCCTCTCCCTCCCTTCCACCAACTACACCTCTCCTCTCCCTCCCTTCCACCAACTACATCTCTCTCCTCTCCCTTCCACCAACTACATCTCTCTCCTCTCCCTCCCTTCCACCAACTACATCTCTCTCCTCTCCCTTCCACCAACTATGTCTCTCTCCTCTCCCTTCCATCAACTACGTCTCTCTCCTCTCTCTCCCTTCCATCAACTACATCTCTCCTCTCTCTCCCTTCCATCAACTACGTCTCTCTCCTCTCCCTTCCATCCATCAACTACCATCCATCTCCTCTCCCTCCCTCTCTCCTCCCCCTCACTAAGAGAGAGAGAAGAGGGGATGTTTCAGCTGATGGAGCGATTGGGTGTTCAGTCTGTAAAGGTCGAGCACCATGCTGGTGAAGTCCTTCCACTGTCCTCTGACAAAGCTTGTCTCCAAAAACAGAAATAACTGCAGATAGAGGGCAAACTGACAAATAACCACAAGTGATAATGGTTTATTATATATAACATGATATCAACTGTAGTCTAGAGGTGTTACCATAGCAACAATTCCACTGGAGCGGTCTATAGCAGGTCATATCGCAAACTGCAAACCCTGGGCAGCAGAGGGTTAACATTCCCAAACCCCGCTGCCACCGGAGATGGTATCATGGCAACTTTACCCCTGGTTCTCTCTCCCTCTCTCCCTGGCTAAACAAGTAAACACTGACAGCCAAGAGCCTCTAGAAGCTCAGACAGAGTTACAGTTGACGACCCAGACTGCAGCTCAGTTCACTTTCAAATCAATCAATACAAGAAATGGATTTACTGTAAATAATAGAAACAACTCGTTGGTATGGAAGGTTGTCCTGAGTTGTCCTGCCGGAGAATGAGTGCCTGAAGCCACGCCCCTCCCAGCAAGGCCTGAAGCCACGCCCCTCCCAGCAAGGCCTGAAGCCACGCCCCCTCCCAGCAAGGCCTGAAGCCGCGCCCCTCCCAGCAAGGCCTGAAGCCACGCCCCCTCCCACTGCCACAATGCCAAAAAGATGTAGGTGTGATGGTCGGAGAAAGGAGCGGCGATCACTCACGCACAAGTCCAATTCAGCCTTCCGTCATGCTTAGCCGCTCTGCCCCTAGTGGAGAAATGAGTTTACCCTCCAACTACACATCCCGGAACATAACAGTAAAACTTAACAATGGGGGGACAGTATTACACATTACGGCTGTTAATGATGTCATCAAAAAGAGTCCATCTATCCCGCAAGGCAAAAGCATATTCTGCCATCATTATCATATGTAGTAGAATCCGAATGTCAGTTTACAGAGGTAAGTACACTGGTTATTCACTGACTTTTAAACAGGCTCATGGTTCTCCGTTTCGGGGGTCCGATGAGGGTAAGAACACGGATTAATGTGATTAATTCTCTCTCTGGCCGTGAAGCTAGTAAGCTGCCACGGCGCAGTTCGGTAGAAGAGCCCAAATTCCTGCTTGGCACACCAGGACCTGTATTTATCAACAGGGTTCCTTCCCACAGACATTGCAAAATGAAATTCAAGGACTTTCAAGTACTTTCCCAAGCACAAATTTTCATTTTAAAAGGGCATTTAAAAGGATACAATAATCTTTTTTATTGAAAGAAAAATGTATGGCTTAACAGTTTCGCGGCCAACCACGTGATTGGGTGCCATCCTTAACACTTTGGTTGCCAACAACAAGATTTCTCGTCCTAACTCGCTATGCGTTGTGTGCCAATAACGAGTTCTCGTTATTTAATCGTTATTTCTTTTATTAGCGATATCCATACATTTTTCATCCATCCAGCCTGACGTTATCATCGGGAATGGCTCTCAGCTCGAAAAGGGCAAATACCGCCCCCTATCGTCTCCCGGATGGTAATGCACATCATTGGATTGGAGTCGATGGGACTTGCATCAGAAAAAATAACTCTGGTCCACATTTTACTTCTGGGGCATGCAACCTGATACTATTGCATTCATTGAGGGGACTGGAAGCGTGGATGATGTGTTTCGGAGTATAACGTTGGATCAATAAACGCGATCGATATTTGGAATGGCGATCAGGAATTGGATTCATCTTTTTGCAGAACATCTGATCTGAGGTAAGGACTCTATGTTACCAGTTTTGGGGTAATCAGAGTTTTTTTCACAGCGTTCACAACGTGTGTGTGTGTGGCGTTAGGCGCTGAGCACGGCACAAATAAATGATTTTTCAGCCCGCTTTTGTATCGTGCATAAGAACACAAATACTCTCGATTATGTAGCGTTTATTTGAAAACGATTCAAAGTGTTTTGTGTATTCCAGTAAATGGCTATTACTGCGGAATCTTTTTTTCTTTCTAGAAATCTCCAAAACTATACTCGTATTCAAAACGGTATAAAACGGAAATGTACTGATGAAAAAACAATCTGTTTCGTACATGTTGACTGCAAGCAAGTCATTGATAAGCGACGGGTGTATTAGACCCATAGCCATAATTTAAGATATAACGATTTAACGTTATTAGCTTAGCGCCCTATAACGCTATATAGTTCATATTCACAACGTTATAAAATGGGAACGTATTGATGAACTTTTTTTTTCTTTATGGCATATTGAAGGGAAGGTTTATACTGTCAATTGACAATGACAATGGACACATAGCAATAATATCAAATATAGATTTAGCTCTACAAACAACCTCACGCACAGTGAAAACTTGTAATGAAAAGCTGGCCTCAGAGTGGGATTAGACGGGACCCCAATGGCCCCGAATGTGTTAAAACTAGAGATGCCCCGATCGATCGGCCACCGATCGTTATCGGCCGATAATCAGTATAAATATGCGATCGGTGATAATGCTTTATTTTCGCCGATCGTCAAAACAGATCGAAAAACATGATCCAATTCTTCCAATTGCTGAGCTGCTTGCAGCGTACGGCGCCTCCTCC
>NC_140168.1:97923933-98089707 GCF_963971535.1 Notolepis coatsorum
AGAGAGAGAGAGAGAGAAGGAAGGAGAACCAAACAGCAGGAGACCAAGGCATAATATTGGCAGCACGCGACAAAGACAAGACACACCCACTGTACTAGACACACACATGGAAAACACCA
This sequence comes from Notolepis coatsorum, assembly GCF_963971535.1. NCBI lineage: Eukaryota > Metazoa > Chordata > Actinopteri > Aulopiformes > Paralepididae > Notolepis > Notolepis coatsorum. The sequence goes on from NC_140168.1 coordinate 97,924,053, forward strand.
CAGGGGAGGGAATAGTTACATCTCAGATGAGGTCTTTGTGCATGTGTGTGTGTGTGTGTGTGTGTGTGCATGTGATAAAGCAAGCCAGTTTATGTGACGGGCAGCGAGGAAATTCTGTTCCCCCTTTACATAATGTCACTCTCTGACCAACACACACACACACGCCTCAGAGGGGGAGGGCCGTGGTCCTCGCGGCGAGAGAGAGTGAAGCAGCCCCTCCCCCCTCTACTTCACTCTCCCTCTCTGGACGATATTCCCTCCTTCCCCTCCCTCCCTCCGTCCGTCCATCTCTTATTCACTCTCTCTCCCTCAGTCGAATTTTCACTCAGTCTCTGTCTCTCTGTGTAATGCTATGATTAGGGTTGGGTACTGGTACCTGTGAATCGATACCTTTTTTCTGTACTTTAGTCTCTAAAAATGTAATCTACCTACCTCAGTTGTAAAAAAAAAAAAAAAAAAAAAAAAAAAAAAATCCAAACTTCTAATTATTTATTACAATTATTATTTATTTAGAACAATTTGTTAATATATATATATAATATTGCAGCGAGCATTGTCTGCATCTATCTTTGTAAAGTGTAACCACACTTGCGACCGTTTTTTGCTTCTTGCCATCGCCCCGACTGCTTTGTTGTTGTTGAATCAAGTCAAATCGTAGGTAAGCTTGTATTGTGTGCGTGGACGTGCGGCACACTTCATATATTTTTTTGCATTACCGCAATCTCACGTGAATCGGTACTCAGTAGTACCGACGTGATGCAGTCGACACCCTTAAAAGTACCAGATTCGGTCCCCATCCCTAGCTATGATCTCAAGAAGGCAGACTCGTTGCGGGCAAGACCACCCGCATTTCATTGTATACCTGTATGCCGTGACAATTAAAACTCTTGACTTGACTTGACTTGACTCATCTCTGGGTCTCCCCACTCCAGTGTGTTTGTTCCCTGCAGGAAAACTATCTTCCAGCGTTCATCTAAGTGTTGTTGTTGTCCCCTAACGACCGAGAGCCACGTGTATTAAACCTCCCACAGGAGGATTATTATATTACATCCATGACAATCATTTCTACCCGGTGACCGTGAACTAATGTTCTGCATGGGCGCTGCTCAGTGGTGATGTGCCGGGTCGTTACTCGTCAGCACCGGACGACGCGGCCACGTTTACGGCCCAGATAAAGGCCGCCCTTGCAGTAAAACCCTCTTAACGGTGTGTGAAGAAGGTGGTTTTGGTGGCACTCTTTGTTTCTTAAGTCTCCAAACACCCCAACTGGGCCTGCATGATTATTTTGACTGACAATTGTGAGGTGATTCACGATATTACAGGGAATTGATCATTTTTGTGTCATTATTTTTGTGGAGATCTGTACCAAACGATGATGTTTTCTTCAGTCTGGATTATGTTGTTGTTGTTGTTGTCCAGAAGACCACTAATCAGCTGAAGCCCGATGCGGTTCCCCCTACCTAGCCGGGATTCAAAGCCAACTAGCCAGCTAACCCAGCTCGCTAAATGCTGCATGTAGCTAGTTAGCTGAACCGTAGCTAGGTAGCCAGCAGGCTAAATGCTGCATGTAGCTAGTTAGCTGAACCGTAGCTAGGTAGCCAGCAGGCTAAATGCCCCGCGACGCTGGTTGAACTGGAGCTAGGTAGCCAGGTAGCTAAATGCTCCACGACGCTGGTTCAACTGCCTGCGCCGGTCTGTCTGTCGAAGACCGAGGGAACCGCATCGGGCTTCAGCTGATTAGTGGACAAACCTCCCACCCCCAACAACATAATCCGAGGCAATGAAGTGTTCGCTGCAGATCTTCATTCCCTGTCCAACAGGCTGATCGCGCCACCGGCTTGAGTGCAGCCAGCCAACGTGCCAACAACACTGTTTTTTTTCACTGGTAGTTTGTGGAAATGAACCAACTTTCCTCTCTCTTTCACATGGTAAAATTAGTTTGAACAGCCAGGAGCAATACAAAAAGAACCACTGCGATCCCGTTGTTTGGTAGGCAACATTTTATTTACTGACTGACCCGACAATCCATGTTTACTATAGGCAGCTAACCAGCAGTGTATACACCAAACCAACACCGTGACATCAGCAACAAAATGGCGGCGCATATGTTCATAAATGCTACATAAATGGACATAACAAATCGTTTTTTTCTTAGAAACGCCTTATTTTTATAACGTGATTTTTTTCTGTGGTTCATCTAAATACTAATTTGATGATATGGCTATGTTTATATCGCTATGCTTCATCTCCCCTTTAACCGTTTCACTGCGACACTACAGAAGGTTAACCCTTTACTATCACACTACATTACAGTCGGTAGTGTGATAGTAAAGGGTTAACCTTCTGTAGTGTGGCAGTGAAAGGGTTAACCTTCTGTGTTTTGTCGCAGTCAAAGGGTTAAAACCCCAGGGAAACCCTGTTCTGTATTCTCTCTCTCTCTCTCTCCCTCTATCCCTCTCTCCTTCTCTCTCTCTCTCTGCTGTCCCTGCAAGGCCTCTCCAGACGCAGGGAGCTTATATAATGACCAGATTGTTGAAGATTCATCTCCACAGCTGGATGCATCCACACATCTCCAACATTTCTCCTCATCCCTCCTTTTCTAGTCTCTCTCTCGTCATCACAACAATGCCTGCTAGTGCATTATGTTAGCTCACTACACAAACACCTACTCACCATTAGTAGTAGGGATGGGTATCGTTAGGATTTTATCGATACTACTACTCTTATCGATACTGCTTAACGGTTCGGTACTTTATCGATACTCTTATCGGTTCTTTTTGCTTATTTATTGCACGAAAAAAAGACAATTAATTAAGAACAGAATCGACATTGCTTTATTATTTATACAACTTTATAAATAAGTATTATAAATAAATATAATTTATGCAGGGAGGGGTATATTTGCAGTTGAGAGCACTGGCCATCTCCCTACAGTAAAGATTAGAAATTATTGAATTATTGTAAATTTGTGTGGAGTGGTGGGAATAGCTGCTTCAATAATAACTTATAACAACAACAGACAAGTTAGACAATTATGTATAAAAAAAAAAAACGATATACACTGAATGATTAGTTGTTACCTAAAGTCCTTGGACTCCACTGTAGAGAACGGGTGCAGGGCTGCAGCCCTGTGACAACACACTGGGTCACAGCCCTGCGACACACGTTCACCCTATCCTCTGTCATCCTTCCTCTAGCTGCTAGGGTGAAAGGACTTTGGGTGGTGGAGGTAGAAAGGATGTGTGGTGGCCCTGGGCTCACTGGGCTGGGACAGAACGTTTTTAGATTGTAGTATTTGTAGCTAAACAATTATTTTGTTTATTAGCCTATTTGTAATAATTTGTTATTAGCCTAGGCAACTCCGTATCTTGGCTTACCGGCTGCAGTGGACATGGATGCAGAATGGAACACTGCGCGCAAGGCAGTCGAATACGGCGCATTTCTGCACACTAATATGTTTTGCCAACAGATGTTTTGATAAATTGCTCGTATTGCCACCCTTACTGGCAAATGTTTTGTTGCACTTGTGGCAACGTGCGTTATCGGCATCGACTCTTGTAAAGTATATCCATACTTTCGACCGCTTCGCTCTCTCCGCCATGACGAGTGCATGCAGAGGCAGAGCTGTCTGTGTGCAGCACGCTTCAGCACGGAGACAGCACCTTCGTTAAGTTAAGAAGTACCCGTATGTGTATATGACTATCGCGACTCGCGAGGAGTGTGTGTATAATAATGGCTCGCTGCGGCTCGCTTCTCGTGCAGAGACAGAGAGAGGAGTATCGATAGCAGTACCGATGACATCGGAGCTTATAAATACTCCGGTCTTTTCTAATATAGTACCGGTTCCCGTTTAGAACCGGGGTCCGGGGGGCATCCCTAATTAGTAGTACTAGTAGTGACACTTGTAAAACTGAGAGAAACAGCTCTCTCTCTCTCTACCTACCTTCTAGTGTCTCCCCCTAGTATCTACCCCTATCCATCCATCCATCTTTCTCTCTCAGCCATCTCACACCATCTCTCTCTTCCTCCCTCCCTCTATCCTGCTCTCCTTTCCCCCCTCTCCCTACATCCCTTCCTCTCACCCAAGCTCTCTCTCTCTCCACACCTTCTAGTGTCTCCCCCTAGTATCTACCACTATTCATCCATCCCTCTTTCTCTCAGCCATCTCACACCATCTCTCCCCCTATCCTGCTCTCCTTTCCGCTCTCTCCCTCCATCCCTTTCCTCTCTCACCCCCTCCCCACTCCCTCCCCCCCCCCCCCCTCTCCCTCCCTCTCAGTTATGTGAGTCCAGGTCTAGAGAGATGACATGTGATCTGGTCAGAAGACCCCTGACTGCAGCTCAGCATTCCACTGACTCTGCCACCAACACCAGAGACACACTTATAGAATAGAGATACACACACAGATCGTGAGACACATACACAGACACACAAAACATTCAATATTCTGCATGACAGCCAAATTACTAAATACACACAAACAGACACCCACCCACACACACAACTAGAATAGAAACACACACACACAAACAAAGTAACACACAAAAGAAAGACACTTAAAACCTGCACAGATACCCACCAACACACACACATGCATAGACACAAACATACAGAGACAGACACAAAGAACTATAACACACACAAAACCAATAATGAAACTCACAAAGGCATTCCCACACCAGGCTCTTTAGACCACAGACAGACAGACAGACGGACGGACAGGCAGGCAGGCAGGCAGCCAGACAGGCAGGCAGACAGACAGACAGACAGGCAGACAGACAGACGGACGGACGGACAGACGGACGGACCGACGGACGGACGGACGGACGGACGGACCGACGGACGGACAGGCAGGCAGACAGACAGACAGACAGTCAGGGCCAGCAGACGCAGACGCAGGACTCATACTGAGCAGTCAGTCAGTCAGTCAGTCATGTTCTGTTATGGCCGACATAGATATTTACAGATATCTATATAATTTGGCCTGCATTCCAAAAAGATTCCTACGGTAATCCAATTTCTCTACATACTGAACATGAAAAGAAAACGGTTAAATGGTCAATTTTATTATTTGTCTTTATTCTATTTTAAAGCGGTTGTGAACCTTTGTTGTCATGATATAAACCAGTTTCAAACGTCAGAGATCAAACTGTCACTCAAGTAAAAATCAAAGCCCAGCAACACTCCCCCCACCCTCCTCATCCATAATACAGAGCACCCCCCGATAGAGACAAATACAGAGAGGGGGGGGAGAGAGAGAGAGAGGAGAGAGAGAGACAGACACAGAGAGAGACAGACAGAGCGAGAGATGGTGTGCTCAGAATAATCAGACATGTTGCATGTAACCATGGTGACCAAGGCAGGCCATGACCGCTCATTCGACCACTCATGCCCCTCCATCTCTCTCTCTCAGTATTGTGTGGAGGATAAAGCATCTCTGTGTTTGAGAGAGAGGGCAGAGTGGAGCATGGTGTGGCCTGGGACAGACAGAGTGCCAAGGCCACGGGACACACACACCCCCCTTTCCTGCACACACACACACACCCCTTTCCTGCACACACACACACACATACATACACACACACACACACCCCTTTCCTGCACACACACGCACACACCCCTTTCCTTCACACACACCCCCTTTCCTGCAGATACACACACACCCACATTAACACCATTGATGTTGTCACAACATAACTGTACTACTGATTGATTGATTGATTGATTCTTTTTTATTTTTGTGTCTTACATACAGATGTATGCCCAGCCCATATGGGCTTACAAGACACATAAACAATAAGTGATCATCATATAGACCAAGGTGGCCACAAAATTTAACAAAATAAAACATAATAACAATGTGTAAACAACACTTGCTGTCAAGTGAATCAAGTTATTAAATTTTTTTTTATATAAGTAAAAGTATATTCTATATTGTAATATACTAAATTATGTTATATCTAGTCAAATTAATGGAAGAACCAATATAAATGTAAGGGGGTAGGGATCAATAAGCTTAGCTTCCCTCTACTCCTTTTTTGGACATGTCTGCTAACCAAACACATTGCTCTTGACTTTTTGTTTATAATTCCTTTTTTATTTTATTTTTTATGTTTTTAAAATTTTTGTTATGATTGTTTGGTTTGACGGAACAAGATACCGTGATTTGTTTGGAGGAAATGGAGAATTACATGTTCAAAAATAAACTTTTCATTCATTCATTCATTCATTCATAATGTACTTAAAAAAAAAAGAGGAATTCATATAAAATTATATAGGATATAATGTGTTTTGTCTCAAGTGCCTTAACACATTGGGCGCCGCCGCCGGGCATTGTGCCCATCTTATACCACTCTCTGCCAGCTCTATTTGTCTATGGAGATGTTTACCTTCTTTGCAGGGCTATAACTTTTTTAATTGTATTGCTATATTGACATTACTATGGCCCATTCAACATCGATTATCTATCGTTCAGGATGTGGGAACATTTTATTTTTTCATTCATACATTGTTGTGTTACTAGCGTCGAGAATATAAGTATGTTTTTAATCTTTTCTGCTGTAATTCCAAAAACAGTAGTTATAGGCCCTGAAGCATATATAGATTATCGATTGGGGTTTCTTTCCCATACACGCTATATTAAAAAATTTAAATGTATATGATCGGTATACATTATGCTTCATCATGCGTGAAGGAAAGGGGGGGGGTCGTTTATAATTCCTTGATCGTCAGTAACGGCTTTATTTACTATGGCTTGATACGTTGATCAGATGGTTTGCAGTGAAATGAATAAACAATCGGGCTGAAAATAACGCTACTGTCCTCTTACCGTCCGCCGATGAGACTGGAGGAGAAAGATCCCAATTATTTGACGCAGATCGCCTAGATACATTTCCGGTTTGTATGGCGCAATAAACGCCAAAATCATATAGATTATTGCGTTATGGCAGCGATCCATATGCACTATAGTGTTTGTCTGTAGTCCCGTAGCGAGATATTACTGCCGGAGGAATTTCCTCGACGCACCGATCACAACATCCGGTTTTGAGTGTAACTCGCCCGACCATCCACCAGGCGGCGGTATTGAGGCGTTGCAATCTCATTCAGGGTCCCGCTGGAGCACCGGAGGTTGGCTGGATGAATTATGAATGCCATGGCGAAAAAATTAAATATTGATCTCAAAAACACTGTACAGCGTTGTTGGCGTTCAACGCATGGCGGGCAATACCGCTGTACAGCGTTTTTGGCGTCCAAAGTGTTAATGCTTTCTCCAAAAATCCTGCAAAGCTGAAAGTCTCCTCCACAAAAAAACAACTCAACATACAACTCTGACTGCCAAAACAAATCCGGATTTTTTACAAATTGAACTTTCTCAAATAAAACCCTCCTCAAGTCGGTGTAAGGGGCAGTGAAAAACAAAATGAAATTCATCCTCCACCACTCCCAGATCACAGAGAACACACAACCGCTCCTCCTCAGGTATACCTTGGAATCTGCCCACTTCCACAGCCAATGGCAGAGTGGCAGACCTTAACTAATAGTAGTAATAGGGGGCGGCTACGTGGCATAGTGGGCAAGGCGCTCGCCACGAATGACGGAGACGCTGGGCTTGCCTGTTCGAGCCCAGCGCTCCACATTGCTTTCAGTTTAGCTGGTCGTTCATACTAATACACATTGGCCGTATTAGGGGGTGGGAAACTGATGGTTGGGGATCGGGCGTTGTGGACAGCGACTCCTACAGGTCGGTTGGTGCGCCTGCGCAGTAGAATCAGGAAGTGTCGGGGCAGCGTGAGCCTCCCACGCGTTACTCCTCGCCACTCAGAGATCGAGCTGCGCAGGTGAAAAGATGCGACTGCTGTTACCTCAAGTACCGGAGGGGACTTGTGCTATGTATGACTTAGTCCACATTAAAGCGGGCTTGTGGGAGGCAAGAAACAGCGTTCGTGACAGGGGAGGGTTGAATTGGATGATACGAAATTGGGATGGGAGAAAATATAGAAAATGGGAGAAAAAGTGGATCAAAAATCTATATTCTATATTATAGCTATGGAGACAATACTATGGTCATTTGACAGTGACTTTCTTCCATCGAACATGCAAAAAAGAGATATTTTTTCATGTATACGCTCGCGCGTTATCCCGTGGTGAATATTGTGTATAGTGTCAGAGTGATCCGGGCTAATTCCTGGAAGCTGAGTTATGAAGCGCTATGTGCATTTTGCGAAAGTCGTTTGTGTTGCTCGCCTGGACACGATACTATTTCCAAATCAAAGGTATATAATGGGTATTATGTTTCATCATGAAGGCATCAAGGGGGGGGGGGGGGGGGGGCGTCGTTTTGTGATGCTCTGATACATTTTGGATTACGTGACATATGATCGTTGCGATCGATGTGAAATCATTATAGGATCTATGTAGGATTGACATCATATAGTCCCTTACCTTTGCTAGGAGGTATTCCAAAATGAATATTCCAATTGTCTGATCACGATTTCCAGTATTGATGTCCATCGGGTCCCTGACATGAAATGGGACAAACTATGCATGAAGTGTGCTTGGACGTGTTCCAAGTGGCTCGAATGAAGCATTTCACTTGCCTGAGTCCCATTCTCCGCCCGGACCAGGGTTAGAAATTAAGGGGGGCTTGGGGCAAAATGCACTCGAAAATTTACAAAATGCCCTCGAAAATCAGTTAAGGGGGGCAAGAAAAGCCCCTGACAGTTTACTAATTATATATATAATTATATATATGCTCTACAGTGCGAGCATTTCATTCGTATTTGCCCCCAATAATATGTGTGTGCGAAGCGGAAAAATAATTTACTCTGTGTGCGAGTGAAGATTACAAACAGCTCCCACATTACAAGTCCCACATTCCACAAGGCGCATGAACGTCCAATCACAGTAGAGTTTCCTGTGGTGACGCGGCTGGTTTCATGCGAGTGAAAGGAAACAAGAACACAGTACGCGCTGGAAAACAAAGTCACGGTACCACAGGCAAGTTAAACATTCAGAATCAGACAACGCTAAAGATTCAGCCAGCCATGAAGCCAATTCATTTTTATTTTGAGCAAAAGAGAGACGAGGAGAAAGAGGAATCCGGCGAGGCAGCTAATGTTACTGAGGCGGATAACGTTAGCGAAGTTAGCACACGCACATACACGCACACTGTGGGCCAGCCAGTGACTTTGGTGGTGTGTGCTATTGCACATAAATTATGTGTGTCGCGTTCCCGTTTGCACACGCACATACACACACACACACATACATAGACATAGTAAGCCATCACTGGGAACGCTCAGAGGAAAGGGGGGCTGAGAATATCTGTGTCCATCTGTGTGTGTCTCGCTCTCTCTCCCTCTCTACATCTCTCTCTCCTGAACTTAATTCATTCAAAAGGAAGACATTGATGGACAGTAGCAAAACGTATAAATTATAGCTCAGTTGTAGCTGTAACAGAATAATTGTATTAACTATTAATTAACTATTATTCAATAGCGTTTCAATTATAATGAATTAAAGAATTGTATAAAGAATTGTCCATGTTCTGTCATCTAATAATATATTCCATTGCCTTTCCTATCTGTATCAAAGTCAAAATGTTGGTATCGTGACAACACTACAACATACAAAAGCAGCTTGACAACCGATATCCTTTGTGTCTAGTAGGCATGGGCCAATTTGTGATTTTGGTGGTATGCACACGCACAGTATAATATGCATGTAATAAATAGTTTCTTAATAAACTCTGTTACTTGAACAATTTTCACTGTGCTCCTAAATTTCTTTGTGTAAATTTATTTAGGAGCACATGTGCTCCTAGGGAAAAAGATTAGCGTAGAGCCCTATATATGGAGACATTAACATTACGTTATCAAACATAGGGACGAAGACTGTAAAAAAAGTGTCGACAATGTTTTATAATCTTTGGTACCGGTTCAAATGTGACTGACTGACTGACTGACTGACTGACTGACAGACAGACAGACAGACAGACAGACAGACAGACAGACAGACAGACAGACAGACAGACAGACAGACAGACAGACAGACAGACAGACAGACAGACAGACAGACAGACAGACAGACAGACAGACAGACAGACAGACAGACAGACAGACAGACAGACAGACAGACAGACAGACAGACAGACAGACAGACAGACAGACAGACAGACAGACAGACAGACAGACAGACAGACAGACAGACAGACAGACAGACAGACAGACAGACAGACAGACAGACAGACAGACAGACAGACAGACAGACAGACAGACAGACAGACAGACAGACAGACAGACAGACAGACAGACAGACAGACAGACAGACAGACAGACAGACAGACAGACAGACAGACAGACAGACAGACAGACAGACAGACAGACAGACAGACAGACAGACAGACAGACAGACAGACAGACAGACAGACAGACAGACAGACAGACAGACAGACAGACAGACAGACAGACAGACAGACAGACAGACAGACAGACAGACAGACAGACAGACAGACAGACAGACAGACAGACAGACAGACAGACAGACAGACAGACAGACAGACAGACAGACAGACAGACAGACAGACAGACAGACAGACAGACAGACAGACAGACAGACAGACAGACAGACAGACAGACAGACAGACAGACAGACAGACAGACAGACAGACAGACAGACAGACAGACAGACAGACAGACAGACAGACAGACAGACAGACAGACAGACAGACAGACAGACAGACAGACAGACAGACAGACAGACAGACAGACAGACAGACAGACAGACAGACAGACAGACAGACAGACAGACAGACAGACAGACAGACAGACAGACAGACAGACAGACAGACAGACAGACAGACAGACAGACAGACAGACAGACAGACAGACAGACAGACAGACAGACAGACAGACAGACAGACAGACAGACAGACAGACAGACAGACAGACAGACAGACAGACAGACAGACAGACAGACAGACAGACAGACAGACAGACAGACAGACAGACAGACAGACAGACAGACAGACAGACAGACAGACAGACAGACAGACAGACAGACAGACAGACAGACAGACAGACAGACAGACAGACAGACAGACAGACAGACAGACAGACAGACAGACAGACAGACAGACAGACAGACAGACAGACAGACAGACAGACAGACAGACAGACAGACAGACAGACAGACAGACAGACAGACAGACAGACAGACAGACAGACAGACAGACAGACAGACAGACAGACAGACAGACAGACAGACAGACAGACAGACAGACAGACAGACAGACAGACAGACAGACAGACAGACAGACAGACAGACAGACAGACAGACAGACAGACAGACAGACAGACAGACAGACAGACAGACAGACAGACAGACAGACAGACAGACAGACAGACAGACAGACAGACAGACAGACAGACAGACAGACAGACAGACAGACAGACAGACAGACAGACAGACAGACAGACAGACAGACAGACAGACAGACAGACAGACAGACAGACAGACAGACAGACAGACAGACAGACAGACAGACAGACAGACAGACAGACAGACAGACAGACAGACAGACAGACAGACAGACAGACAGACAGACAGACAGACAGACAGACAGACAGACAGACAGACAGACAGACAGACAGACAGACAGACAGACAGACAGACAGACAGACAGACAGACAGACAGACAGACAGACAGACAGACAGACAGACAGACAGACAGACAGACAGACAGACAGACAGACAGACAGACAGACAGACAGACAGACAGACAGACAGACAGACAGACAGACAGACAGACAGACAGACAGACAGACAGACAGACAGACAGACAGACTCACCTGGCAGCGGGCAGTCCTCTCTTGCCGAGGTCGGCTCTGACCTTCTCTCCTACATGGCGATACACGTCCACCAGGGTCGTTATGGAAGCCTCCCGCACCTGTAGCCACAACAAATCCCAAAATAACATCAGCATTCGGCCGAGGCGGTTCCAAGACGCTCCGGTGAAATACAGAAAACACCATACGGTGAAGAGCGTAGAACTAACTTCATATTAATTGGAAACGGTGGCTTGTGGATTCAGGATGTCGTCGGTTATGGCGTTTTCAGAGCAGAGACACAGACTGGCTAGAGACTGACTGAACACAGACTGGCTAGAGACTGACTGAACACAGACTGGCTAGAGACTGACTGAACACAGACTGGCTAGAGACTGACTGAACACAGACTGGCTAGAGACTGACTGAACACAGACTGGCTAGAGACTGACTGAACACAGACTGGCTAGCTGCCCATGTGCTCAGTAGTAGGGACAGATTTACCAGCCACAGCCAGAATACAGCGCCTAGTGGCTGGTGTTGATTTCAAGTCCTGACACATGCCGTGCATAGTAATTGAGCCAATGCACAGATATATATATATGTGTGTGTATGTGTGCGTGTGCGTGTGTGTGTGTGTCAGGATGAGGATAACTTCACACATTCAGTCTTTCTATTGAGATATTAATTTCAGGTCAGGTTTATTTGTATGAACCACACGCAGGTCTCAATGGGCTTCATGCAGCGGAACAACAACAATGAAGACGGAACCAGAGGAAAAACAGGGAAGAACCCTCAGAAGGGTACTTTCTATTTGAAGGTATTTGTGTTTATTTGATAGTACACAGGAGGTATTTGTGTTTATTTGATAGTACACAGGAGGTATGTGTGTTTATTTGATAGTACATATAAAGTATGTGTGTTTACTTGATAGTACACAGAAGGTATGTGTGTTTATTTGATAGTACATATAAAGTATTTGTTTATTTGATAGTACACAGGAGGTATGTGTGTTTATTTGATAGTACACAGGAGGTATTTGTGTTTATTTGATAGTACTGTAGCTAAGGGGCTACACAACCCTGACTGTATTGAGATATGTTAGATTAAACCACTACTAAAGAATATTAATAGCCAGACAGTACAGTTAGACAAAATGGCGGACACTCCATTGACTGCGCGGGGACAGGGAAACAAGTTAAACAAGCATTTTAATGTTAATAGCAAACATACATATTAGTTATCACGGTTCTCCTTTCATACTAGAATGTCAGTGCAACAAAGTCAACGGTAACGAATGGTTCCTAGACTACGGATACTCGACCGGTGGAGCTCTGAAGGGAGTGAGACGAAACGAGGCGATACAGGGAAAGCAAGATGGTGGCTGGAGACGGTTGGTTCTCTCTAGAGCTCCTGCCCCAGAGAAACTGTAGACTGGTTGGATAATCCTGTCGTCGCTGGAAGAAGGGGTCTCGTACGGAACCGGTCCTTGTATTCCTAGCGCCCGATGGCAGGGTTAATAGCTATTAATCCAAAAGCCTGTTGGCATAGATGGTAGCTAGTTAGCTCCGTTTGTACGTGAAGCTAACCCGCAGGCGGTCTCCAATGAGTAGTTATATCCAAACGTCGCTGGGTTTAACTATAAGTCTCTCCACGTTACTTCGCTTACACAAGTCACTATACTGTGCCAATAATGGCTCGACAATATTATAGTTGTATCTAAGTAGCCATTAGCTCTCTATAACGATACACCGCTATCGGTCTGTGTACAACTGCACCAGACGTCTTTCACTCTCGCTCTGCTAGTTTTCCTGTTATGCTACTGCTGCTGCTTGCACCGTCTACACAACGTACTCTATCTGGTTCCTTGTTGGGCTCAGCCTGTTCACCTGTACAGAATCAATGCGCTTGCTCTGGGCTTGTCTGAACATGTCTGAACATGTCTAGAAAACATGTCTAGGGGGCGCGCCTCTGGCGCCTACAGCGTCAAGGAAGGGACCTACAATAAGCTAAATGAAGAATACTGTTAGGCAAACAGATGACGTAAAGATGTATATCTTATATATATAAACAATATATAAGTTATACAAAATAATAAACGCAGACTTTCAGTGTTAATCTGGACCTTCAGAACAAGTACATATAAAGTATTTGTGTTTATTTGATAGTACAAAGAAGGTATTTGTGTTTATTTGATAGTACACAGAGGTATTTGTGTTTATTTGATAGTACACAGGAGGTATTTGTGTTTATTTGATAGTACATATAAAGTATTTGTGTTTATTTGATAGTACACAGGAGGTATGTGTGTTTACTTGATAGTACACAGGAGGTATGTGTTTATTTGATAGTACATAATAAAGTATGTGTTTATTTGATAGTACACAGGAGGTATTTGTGTTTATTTTATAGTACACAGGAGGTATTTGTGTTTATTTGATAGTACACAGGAGGTATTTGTGTTTATTTGATAGTACACAGAGGTATTTGTGTTTATTTGATAGTACACAGGAGGTATTTGTGTTTATTTGATAGTACACAGAGGTATTTGTGTTTATTTGATAGTACACAGGAGGTATTTGTGTTTATTTGATAGTACACAGGAGGTATGTGTTTATTTGATAGTACACAGGAGGTATTTGTGTTTATTTGATAGTACACAGGAGGTATTTGTGTTTATTTGATAGTACACAGAGGTATTTGTGTTTATTTGATAGTACACAGGAGGTATTTGTGTTTATTTGATAGTACACAGGAGGTATGTGTTTATTTGATAGTACACAGGAGGTATTTGTGTTTATTTGATAGTACACAGGAGGTATTTGTGTTTATTTGATAGTACACAGAGGTATTTGTGTTTATTTGATAGTACACAGGAGGTATTTGTGTTTATTTGATAGTACACAGAGGTATTTGTGTTTATTTGATAGTACACAGGAGGTATTTGTGTTTATTTGATAGTACACAGAGGTATTTGTGTTTATTTGATAGTACACAGGAGGTATTTGTGTTTATTTGATAGTACACAGAGGTATTTGTGTTTATTTGATAGTACACAGGAGGTATTTGTGTTTATTTGATAGTACACAGAGGTATTTGTGTTTATTTGATAGTACACAGGAGGTATTTGTGTTTATTTGATAGTACACAGAGGTATTTGTGTTTATTTGACAGTACAGGGTGGAGATGGTAGGGAGCAGTGAGACAAAAAGACAGTGAAAAACAAACACTCAGCAGAATCTTTACAAAGACGTGTTGAACTGGTTGTGTGATCTGAACAATCATTAGCCACATGAGAGCAGCAGGGTTCCCACAGACATTGCTAAATGAAATTCAAGGACCTTTAAGTACTTTTCCAAGCACTATTTTTCATTTTCAAGGATGTCACTCGAAGGATACAATTCACTTTTAAATGCAGTTTTTTTAAGCATCTTCTTGGCCTGCTTGCCTTTCTTCAGCAGGGTGTGGTGAGGACCAGGCATGCGTTGCTGATTTCAAAGCTGACTGCACTGTGTTTTAATGACGCCACGTGCGCATGCGCATAAATGTTCCCTCGCGTTTGCACAGACTAAAGACGATGCCTAATTGCCTCTACGAATGGAATGTAACACATTTCATTCACAAGTTGTGTGAATGTATCTGAGAACGTATTTGAACACACCTGACGACCGGCGCTATTGTTATGCAAAGTCGCCTGGTGGGTACTTAGCGAGTTGGCGCATCAGTCGAGTGCAGCGCATTCCTGTGTGCACGCGCATGCACATCTATGCGTGCGCGTGCTTCTGCTCACAGAGCCGGTTGCACGGTGTGTAACCCCGTCCCATGAGCAACGCACCACTGGTGAGGACTTAACTGGCCACATTATGGTGCACAGTATATGAACGTTAAACTGTGTCATTGTCCACAGCACCAAGTACATTATCAGACTTAAAAACGATCACGGTTGAATTACAATCCGTATGGCGGATGAAAGGTTTACATAAAGATGTCAGTGTTTTAATTCATGGTGGCAGTGGTTTTAGAGAGAGTGGAGCCTCACAGATACTCGATAGAGTAGAGAGAACACTTGACTCAGGTCAGTTTTAACTCGAAACTCTCTGCCACACAGACACAGGTAATCCCTTAGGGGGCTTTCACACTCAGCCTTTTGTACCGAATCACCGTCCCGGAGCACGGGGGGCAGTGTTCTCACTCACCACTTTTGGGGTGCGAAACGGCGCTGAATCGTTTCACCCCCCGCTGAACGGGACCAGCTGGCAGAGGTGGTCTCGGGGTCGGTCCCGGGAGAACGGGGGGTGTGGCTTTGCGAGCTTGTACCTTTTCACGGGCGTGGCGCCTGGTGCTGACATAACGTCATAAATTTTGTTTGCCATTGCTATGTCTATAACATTGTTCGAATGCATTTATTTCTATTAGACCAGTGGTGTAATAGCGGACTCTACAACACCATCCATTCGTGATAAAATATAACTTCATATTTATTGGCAATTTGTTCATTTTATATCAACATCCAGAGTCCGCAGTCGTGTTAAGACATTCCCGTTTACATTTTCGGTCGACCAGTAGATCAATGACATTCAATATAATCGATGCGAGTTACTAGTATGTTGACGTTAGCGTTAGCCGTTAGCTTAGCGTTATTGTTAACGCTGCAAAACGATCAAAAGCGGACTCTACAACAGAGTTCCATTCGTGAGAAAATGGGGGTGGGATATATTGACAAGGCTTGACAACAGAGGTTCAAATATAACTTCATATTTATTAGTTATTTGTATCTTTATATCAACATCCATTCTCCAGTCTCCGTGTGAACACTTCCTGTGTTTACATTTCGAGCGTGACATCATCGACTACGGCAAGCTTACAAGCTCAAAACGCAAACCGTAAACAAAACCCAGAGCGCACCCAGAATGAAGTGTGTACACAAACTAGAGGGGGGAGAGGGGGGGGGGGGGTTCGGATCAGATCTCGGCACGGGCGGAACGGAACGAAATAGAAACGAATAGAGTGAGTGAGAAAGGGCCCTTAGTCTCACTTGCACTCACTCTAAATACACACACAGCCTGAAACAAACAAACATACACACTCTCTCACCCTAAACACAGAAATGCATTCACTCTAATATACCATCCATAAATTACAGTGTGTGTGCGTGCGTGTGCGTAGGCTGGATATGCCAGTTAGCTAAAAGCTTTGGGATTAGGGTTAATTTTCTGCCAACACCCAGATTATTCAGCTTCCTGTCTGAGTAGGATTAATTTAAGACACCTGTGGGTAAACACACACACACACACACACACACACACACACACACACACACACACACACACACAATTTGTGGTACTATTCATTTGAAGGCATTCACAAAGTATTAAAAAGTTTAAAAAAAATGTGGGTCATCATAATCATGTATGTATGTTAATAGAGTTGTTGCTTGCTCACAGAAAAACAATAACACATATAATAATATCAAAATAAATATACACATTTTAATAAAAATATGGGTATAAGTGGGAGTTTATACAAATGTTTTAGAGGTATTGTGCAAATGGAGTCAGTCTGAAATGCCACTGGTGTACAATGTATAAAGTAATAGGCGCATAGAAAATGGTTAATACAGTATAATAGAAGTGTAATAAATGGTATACAGTATAATAGGATCGTAATAAATGGTATATACTAGGTCTGACCCCTATTAGTCGATTAGTCGACTAATGGGTCGAAAGGAGCCGTAGTCGACTGGCCAACCTCTTAGTCGAATATAAGAAAGAAAAAAAAAGAAGAAAAAAATTTATAATTTAAAAAATTGTATCATTCATTCCAAAAGAAAAGAGGCATAGAAGCGTGGCTAATGCTAATGGCACGCATACCAGAGGCTAACTGCCTACGAAAACAGGCACAGAGGCACTGAAAGAGGATTTCACCCATCTAATGAACACACAAGACTAGACAAATATCAAGATGTATCCATCAGTGGACCAATTGCATGCTTTTGCAGAGGACAAAAAGCCTTCAGTCGACTCCTTCAGACATTAAGCACCCCCACAGCCCAAATGGAATGATACAAAAAAATATATAAATAAAAAATGATTTATTTTTATTTATATATTATACATTTTTTTTACCAATAGTCGACTAATTTTGGCCAATCATAGTCGACCATCCAAATCCTTAGTCGGGGACAGCCCTAGTATATACAGTATAATAGGTGTAATAAATGGTATATACAGTAGGAGTATAATAAATTGTATTATAGTATAATAGGAGTGAAATAAATGGTATTACAGTATAATAAGCGTAATAAATGGTATATACAGTATAATAGGAGTGAAATAAATGGTTAATACATTATAATGAGCGTAATAAATGGTATATACAGTAGAATAGGGGCGTAATAAATGGTTAATACTAGGGATGCTCGATATTGGCTTTTTTACCGATACCGATATACCGATATTGTCCAACTCTTAATTTCCGATACCGATATCAACCGATACCGATATATGCAGGGTTTCCCTGCCCAAAAAACTGAATAATTTCAGGTAATTAACATTACATATCTCTTGTCGTGTAATTAACACAACATTATGCATACTTTGACAATAAATAAAATAATAATTTGTTCTTACTTGCTTGCCTGGGTAAATAAAGGTTAAATAAATGAGAAAAAAAAAAGAAAAAAAAAATTGGAAAACAGATACAGATATTTTCCGATATCACATTTTTATGCCAATATCGGCCGATAATATCGGTAAGCCGATAATATCGGACATCCCTAGTTAATACATTATAATAGGAGCGTAATAAATGGTATGTACAGTATAATGAGTAATAAATGGTTAATACAGTATAATAGGAGCATAATAAATGGTATGTACAGTATAATAGGAGCGTAATAAATGGTATATACATTGAAGTTTTTCAGTCAACCTTTTTTCAGTTCCTGCCGTGTCTCTGTATTCTTGGTCCTACACAGCCCATGCCCCCAGTTCTGACACGCAGACATCACTGACCATTAGGGGTGGGGGGAAATCGATACGTAGTAGTATCGCGATACTTTGCGTGGCGATACTGTATCGATACAGGGATGCCAAGTATCAATATTTAATTTATAAAAAAAATAAAAAAAATTGTATAAGGAAGTTGCATTGTTCGTTTCAATACCTGTAATAGTACAGTAGTCCACACACGCACACATGTGCATTCAGTTAAGTTGGAATATGACTGTAATACAAACAGTTCAATTTGTCAGGTACATGCAACACAGATTACAGTGTTTACATCTGTCTGCTTGAGAAAATACCATGTTCTGCAATAAAAATGATTGAAGTGAGATGAACAGACTGAACTTTATTTTATTAGATAAAACATGTCAACAGTTTTACTTTGCAGTTGAAAAAAGGTAATAAATCGCAATATTAATATTGCAATACTCAGCATATCGCAATATATTTAGTATCGCAATACTATCATATCGTGACTCAAGTATCGTGATAGTATCGTATCGTGAGGCATCTGGTCATTCCCACCCCTACTGACCATAATATGACCCTAGAGCAGGGGTCTCAAACTCGCGGCCTGCGGGCCAATTGCGGCCCGAGGGATGATATTTTGCGGCCCCCTACTTGACATCAAAGTTTAGTGTTAATGCGGCCCGCGCGCAACTGTTTGCCGAGTCGTTGCGCGAGAGTTGGAAGTTTTATTTATTTTATCACTTGTAGGCTACCATAGCGCAGGCTCATGACAGCAACGTTATGTTAGTGACTTGGTTGAAACGTGATTCCGGAGTGATACCAAGTAAAGTGGAAGGCAAATGCATCCTCGCTATCTCCTCTGACTGCGAGCAGTGCTCTGCATGTCCGGCTGCACTGCCTCTGTGTCTGTGTACGGGTCTGGTCCAATCACATTCAGCGTCCCGTCAGTGTTTTCCCCCCTCACCCACATTCTGCTAATAAGATGCAGAGTAGGGCGGGTCTTAAACAGTCTGAGTCAGAGCAGAGTTGACAGCGCATCTACAGTAAACTCGCTCCCAGTTTTATCTCTGTGAGATAAATGTAGCTATTAGCCTAGTTTCGCCAGCAGGCAGCCAGCAGAAAAATATGGCATTTTCAAAGATGGTCAGTAAAAGAAAAGTCGACTGCAATTCAAAGGTGAATGGACTGAAAAATATGCGTTCATCCTGAGTCCCAGCACCAAACCAATGTGACTATATGCCAAGAAACGGTAGCTCTTGTGAAGAGTGGCAATTTGAAAATAATGTATGACTAGGCCTGCCACGATAACACATTTTGCTGGGCGATTAATTGCCCCCGAAAATATCGCGATAAGCGATATTATTGCGACCGGTTAGAGAATTTTTTTTTGATAAATTTATTTCCCAAAACTTTTATTTTGAAGCCCACCGCTCCGTCTTTTCCGGTTTTAGACTTTTATTTTGAAGCCCACCGACCGGAGCGGAAGTATTGTTATTATCCTAGCAGCATCTCGTCCGGTTCTGTGTTTTTGAGCTAATGATAAAACAAATGTTGAGATTGTTGGTGAGCAACTAACTTTAGGTTAGTTTTAACGTTAGCTACTAACGTTAGATGCAGCTACTACAGGCAATCAACGATGAGGAGGAAGCGTCAAAGCCGTATAGAATAGAATAGCCCTGTGGTGCGTAGGCACGGGAGCGCAACTCGATTACCTGTTATAATAAATGTATTCATGTTTAACTTGTCCCCGTGTCCAGTCCTTTGACTAGTCCCACCCGTTCATTGTAAACAATGATGCATGTAATTGTATTAACGTTATTCTGTGTTGTAGCTATGCTATACGTTGTATTTCGTTTGTTAGCTATTTAGCTAATGTTGTTGGCATTGAATGAGCATCAACACTAGATCTTTAATCTTTATTTAGCAGTCCAGTTTCTCCAGGCAGTAGCGAGTAACTACTTGGGTCTAAAAATAGCTAACGTTACACTACAAAGAACGCTATTTGGTTAAAAGGAGCAACACTATTGAGAAATGTAGTTAAGCTATATGTGGCGTTGCTAGTGCCCCACGGAGCTCCCGTGCTGTGCTCTGTAGTAAGGCCAGCGGCCCCCCACACGGAGTGACTGACGAGGGGTACTGGACTGGTTCCGCCTCATTAAAACAAACGCGCAAATAGCAATTAATCGCGCCCGTCAAAATCATTGCATTAATTTTAATTATCGCGGCAATTAATCGATTTATTGCTTATCGCAGCAGGCCTATGTATGACTGAAGTGATGGAGACGACCATGTTTGAAGGCAAACAAAAGCAAATCCCCCTCAGATAGCACAGCAACCAGAATAACTGAAATACTGGCTGGTGATTTGATTAAACAGCTTTGTGATAGAATAAAAAAAAAATGCACAGTGCATTTCCATAGCTGTGGATGAGTCCACTGACACCACTGAGAAGCCTATGTTCTGAAAAACCATTCATGTTCTTTTTTTTTATCTACTTTTTTCTCCCATTTTCTATTTTTCTCCCATCCCAATTTTCGTATCGTCCAATTCTACCCTCCCCTGTCTCGAACGCTGTTAGGCCATGCCTCCCACAAGCCGGCTGCAATGAGGACGAAGGCTTACATCACGTGTCCCCTCCGGTACTCGAGGAAGCAGCCGTTGCATCTTTTCACCTGCACAGCGCGATCTCTCAGCGGCGAGGGTCTGCATGGGAGGGACACGCCGCGCCCGTCGCTTCCTGATTCTGCTGCGCAGGCGCACCAACCGACCTGTAGGAGTCGCTGTCCACAACGTCCGATTCCCACCCATCAGCTTTCCCACCCCTAACACTGCCAATTGTGTTAGTATGAACGACCAGCCAAGCTGATAGCAATGCGGAGAGCTGGGCTCGAACCCAGCGTCTCCTGCATTGGTGGCGCGCGCCTTGCCCACTACACCACCTAGCCGCCCAAGAACCATTCATGTTCTGAAGAACTGTTCATGTTCTGAAATGTTATTGCTAAAGATTGAGAAGATTGTATCAGTTGTACTTTTTTGTGGAATATTTGATGCGGCCCAGCCTCACCCAGACTCTACCTCCAGCGGCCCCCAGGTAAATTGAGTTTGAGACCCCTGCCCTAGAGAGTGATTTGTGTCATCCGAGACATCCCGATTGGTTGGATCTGTTGTGAGGGAAGCAACGATTGGGTGCTAGGATGGTTTAAATATAATTCACCAGGACAGAGGGTGGGTGGGGCCTGTGGGGGGATGGTGATTAGGGTTGGGCATCGTTTGGATTTGAACGATTCCGGTTCCGATTCTCCGTATCGATTCCTGTTCTAAACGATTCTCGATTCCGATTCTTTGAGGTGCAGGTCAAAACAGGTCACAGCTTATTTCGAAGGAGATTTTTTATTTTATTTTTTATTTCAAAAAGAAAATCATACTATTCACATTTTCAGTTGACTTGATACAGTTTAATTTGGTTGCTGTACTGTAACTAGGGTATTAATTAACAAAGTAAAAAAAAAAAAAAGAAAAAAAAACGAAATTTAGAATCGAAATTAAAATATGTTACTTCCGGTTCCAGAACCGGAAGTTAGGAACCGGTTCCTATTAGAACCGGTTTTCGGTGCCCAACCCTAATGGTGATTGGCTGAAGTAGCATGTGGGCAGATAATCATTGGTTGGGTGATGGGGAGCAGATTTCAGCTTTGGGGTGCAACTCTCCAGGAGATAAGCTGGCATCACAATCTGTGTGTGTGTGTGTGTGTGTGTGTGTGTGTGTGTGTGTGTGTGTGTGTGTGTGTGTGTGTGTGTGTGTGTGTGTGTGTGTGTGTGTGTGTGTGTCCCTTTCTCACACACATACAAGCTGTTGAGTAAACTGCCGCCCCCCCCCCTTTCCCCCTTTCACAGTTAAACTATTTAGTGCAACTAACTCTGCAGATGGAAACTGGCCTCACTCTGTTTCTCTCTCACTCTCACACACACACACACACACACGCACACACACGCACACGCACACTAGGGCTGTCTTAAATACTTCGAAGCTTCGAAGCTTCGTTCGATGGCACAAGCTTCGAACATTAAATTAATTCAATTTTTTTTTTTTTTTTTTACTTCGGTGTGTGTGTGTGTGTGTGTGCATGGGGCCATTGGGTGGGGTCGAGGGACAAATACACTGGAGGAAAGTAACCCAGCTCAGCACTGCCCAAATTATATCATCACTATTGCCTGTTTGAAGGATATCATCCTCAAACACATATACACCACCTACACGCCTATTCTCAGTCCTTGCCCCACAATGGTGGAATGAACTACCCACCCCAGTTAGGACAGCCGAATCCAGTCCAATCTTTCGCCGTCGACTAAAGACGCACTTCTTCAACCATTATCTGAAATAAAATAAAATAAATCTAACCCTAACTAACCTTACTGTCATGCACTTGTCCTAATAAACTAACCTACACTGTAACACGCAACACTTTGATGAATATTGTTACTCAGCTGATAGAGTTGTGCCCTTCCTGATGACTTGTCGTACAGAACTTGTAAGTCGCTTTGGATAAAAGCGTCAGCTAAATGACTAAATGTAAATGTGAATGTGAATGTAAATGCCTTGTAGAATTCCACACATAAGAAAGAAAAATACTGGGATGAATAAACAAAATAGGAAATAAAATGTAGAAATGCATGCAATACATAAATAAATATGAATCTCCATATATGAAATAGAACATTTAGATAAGGTGCTACTGAGATGTTTTGGTGAGTTGTTTGTTTTTTTGTGGAAGTAGCTAGGGATGTCCCGATCCGATCACGTGATCGGAATCGGCGTCGATCACGTGCTTTTCAGAGTATCGGGGATCGGGAAAAAATTATAATAAAAATCGGCAGTCAAAAAAAGAAATTTTTTATTCAACAAACATGACCATGTCCACGTCTTAAACTCATACGGAGGCCTTAGTTTTGGTTTTAAATTACATATAATATATCATCATTAATGTATTTATTGTCACACAGAGCAGAATAATTTTCCACAACAAACACATTCCCCTTTAATTTTCACCGTTGCAACAAACACCCCTTTAATTTAGACGCTACACGCTACACGCGGCTCGACCACAACAACAACACGTCGCTCCCGAAACACGGTTAATATCCACTGACTTGAGCAGCTAGACTTAATGTCAGAGGTTTGGAACTAAGCATTTAAAAATAGAAAGTCAAGCCAGTTGCAATGTTTGCAAGGAGGACAGCCGGCTGGAGGCGAAGTTTTCAGACTAACTTTTGGAGGATAACGTTACGTGACTGAGGATGATCGTCGGCGTTTCAGACCAGAATGGACCATTACGTAAGTCGAACACTGAATGTAAACTAATGTGCAAACATATATTGAAACTTTTAATATTTCTCATATGAAGCAGAAGCACATTTCTCAGGGTGAATGTAATAACAAACGCCTCCGCGCTCGCGCCCCGGATATAGGCAACAGATGGGCATGTCTCGCTCCACCAGTTTCTGACAAATGCGTCAAAATTGATTACTAATGTGAAAGATCGGATCGGAAACGATCGGATCGATAGATATTTAAAATCACATGCTCGGGATCGGATCGGAAGCAAAAAAAGGCGATCGGGACATCCCTAGAAGTAGCCCTTCTTAAAAATGCATGAACATTCACTGATAATTGGTCTGTAGTGGAGTCTACAAGGTCTACATTGCCGGACCTTGTAGACTGACATAATTCTGTGCATAGTTTAGTCTACACAGGCCATATTTCAAATAATCTAAATCTTACTTCATTCATCTTAAACATTCTTGATTTGGGGGATTGGTAGTTCCCATGAAATCTGAAGTTGTTCAAACGACAACAGCGATCCACCTTGAATTAAATCACACAGCCGTGTTGGCTGTGTCACAGTCACGAAAGGGGCTACTTAATTCATTAATCCAATCCACTTTATTTATAGAGCACATTTAAAAACAACAAAGTTTACCAAAGTGCTGTACAAGTCCCACAACATAAGATAAAAAAAAATATATAATAATTATTATAAAATAAAAAAGAATTAATCAATTTTTTTTTTTAATTCAAAGCTTCGAATTAAAATCGAAGCTCAGCCACGAAGCTTCGATTGCCCAAAAAAATATTGAAGGTCAGCCCTAACGCGCACACACACACACACACACACTTTAGTCAAACTAAATGTCTCTCCCTCTAAATGCTTTATTTGAACCCACAGATCAAATCACACAATGCAGAGAATTTAAATATGACAGAGGTTCCCCCCCCCCCCACACACACACACACACACACACACACACAGGGTAATGCGCAGTGTGCTGTGGAGGTGGGAGTGTGTCATGTTACACAGTATTGAGTCCGGGGCTCTGGCTGGTAATAACAGGTCTGCTTTGAGACCACAGGCATCCCCACTGTGGGCGCTGAACGCTGCTGAAACACAGCCTCTCTATCTCTGCTTCCAACTCCACTGGAATACATCTACCCTCCTGCTTAAGAACCACAGAAGCAAACTAGCTTGAAGCTAACCAACGCAATTTTCTGAAGCACCACAGATGAAAATTCGCAGAGTTATTAATATAGGCTGCATTTATGGAAATACTGATCAGTGTGTGAACTGACCTAGTAAAAAAACGTATATATGTGTCACTCCACACTGTCCAGGGATGATGCAGTGGTTAAAGAAGCCCCCTGCCTCTAGACCTACATGTACCAAATCCCATCACAACCTTGTCTCCTGTATCTCCCTCTCAGCCTTCCTACTGTCTCAATAAAGAACCTTCTCTCCTGTGTCTCCTCTACTCTGTCTCCCTCTCAGCCTTCCTACCGTCTAAATAAAGAACCTTCTCTCCTGTGTCTCCTCTACTCTTTCTCCCTCTCAGCCTGCCTACTGTCTCAATAAAGAACCTTCTCTCCTGTGTCTCCTCTACTCCGTCTCCCTCTCAGCCTTCCTACTGTCTAAATAAAGAACCTTCTCTCCTGTGTCTCCTCTACTCTGTCTCCCTCTCAGCCTGCCTACTGTCTCAATAAAGAACCTTCTCTCCTGTGTCTCCTCTACTCTTTCTCCCTCTCAGCCTTCCTACTGTCTCAATAAAGAACCGTCTCTCCTGTGTCTCCTCTACTCTGTCTCCCTCTCAGCCTTCCTACTGTCTCAATGAAGAACCTTCTCTCCTGTGTCTCCTCTACTCTGTCTCCCTCTCAGCCTTCCTACTGTCTCAATAAAGAACCTTCTCTCCTGTGTCTCCTCTACTCTGTCTCCCTCTCAGCCTGCCTACTGTCTCAATAAAGAACCTTCTCTCCTGTGTCTCCTCTACTCTTTCTCCCTCTCAGCCTGCCTACTGTCTCAATAAAGAACCTTCTCTCCTGTGTCTCCTCTACTCTGTCTCCCTCTCAGCCTTCCTACTGTCTCAATAAAGAACCTTCTCTCCTGTGTCTCCTCTACTCTGTCTCCCTCTCAGCCTGCCTACTGTCTCAATAAAGAACCTTCTCTCCTGTGTCTCCTCTACTCTGTCTCCCTCTCAGCCTTCCTACTGTCTCAATGAAGAACCTTCTCTCCTGTGTCTCCTCTACTCTGTCTCCCTCTCAGCCTTCCTACTGTCTCAATAAAGAACATTCTCTCCTGTGTGTCCTCTACTCTGTCTCCCTCTCAGCCTTCCTACTGTCTCAATAAAGAACCTTCTCTCCTGTGTCTCTCCTACTCTGTCTCCCTCTCAGCCTCCCTGCTGTCTCAATAAAGAACCTTCTCTCCCGTGTCTCCTCTACTCTGTCTGCCTCTCAGCCTTCCTACTGTCTCAATAAAGAACCTTCTCTCCTGTGTCTCCTCTACTCTGTCTCCCTCTCAGCCTTCCTACTGTCTCAATAAAGAACCTTCTCTCCTGTGTCTCCTCTACTCTGTCTCCCTCTCAGCCTCCCTACTGTCTCAATAAAGAACCTTCTCTCCTGTGTCTCTCCTACTCTGTCTCCCTCTCAGCCTTCCTACTGTCTCAATAAAGAACCTTCTCTCCTGTGTCT
This sequence comes from Notolepis coatsorum, assembly GCF_963971535.1. NCBI lineage: Eukaryota > Metazoa > Chordata > Actinopteri > Aulopiformes > Paralepididae > Notolepis > Notolepis coatsorum. Next base: position 97,950,867 of record NC_140168.1, read on the forward strand.
CTCCTACTCTGTCTCCCTCTCAGCCTCCCTGCTGTCTCAATAAAGAACCTTCTCTCCCGTGTCTCCTCTACTCTGTCTGCCTCTCAGCCTTCCTACTGTCTCAATAAAGAACCTTCTCTCCTGTGTCTCCTCTACTCTGTCTCCCTCTCAGCATGCCTACTGTCTCAATAAAGAACCTTCTCTCCTGTGTCTCCTCTACTCTGTCTCCCTCTCAGCCTGCCTACTGTCTCAATAAAGAACCTTCTCTCCTGTGTCTCCCCTACTCTGTCTCCCTCTCAGTCGTCCTACTGTCTCAATAAAGAACCTTCTCTCCTGTGTCTCCTACTGTCTCCCTCTCAGCCTTCCTACTGTCTCAATAAAGAACCTTCTCTCCTGTGTCTCTCCTACTCTGTCTCCCTCTCAGCCTTCCTACTGTCTCAATAAAGAATCTTCTCTCCTGTGTCTCCCCTACTCTGTCTCCCTCTCAGCCTTCCTACCGTCTCAATAAAGAACCTTCTCTCCTGTGTCTCCTACTCTGTCTCCCTCTCAGCCTTCCTACTGTCTCAATAAAGAACCTTCTCTCCTGTGTCTCCTCTACTCGGGGCGGCGTGGCTCAGGGGTAGAGCGGGGCGTCCAATGATCGAAGGGTTGGTGGTTCAAATCCCGCTCAAGCCCATGTCCATCCCATTGCCGTTGTGTCCTTGGGCAAGACACTTAACCTACTTGCCTCGTATGAATGTGTATGCATGTGAATGAATGTTGGTGGTGGTCGGAGGGGCCGTAGGCGTTGATTATTCGCCACGCTTCCGTGCAGCTCTGGCTGCAATTGTAGCTTACCACCACCGGTATGACTGTGTATGAACGAATAATGGACTCTGTGAAGCGCTCTGAGTCAGAGCAACAGTCAGTCAGAGAAGAGCGCTATATAAATCCAATCCATCATTATTATTATTATTACTCTGTCTCCCTCTCAGCCTTCCTACTGTCTCAATAAAGAACCTTCTCTCCTGTGTCTCCTACTGTCTCCCTCTCAGCCTTCCTACTGTCTCAATGAAGAACCTTCTCTCCTGTGTCTCTCCTACTCTGTCTCCCTCTCAGCCTTCCTACTGTCTCAATAAAGAACCTTCTCTCCTGTGTCTCTCCTACTCTGTCTCCCTCTCAGGCTTCCTACTGTCTCAATAAAGAAAATAAACTCATCTTAGAACTTAGAATTGACTTATCTAATCTACCTAATCAAATAAATTAAAAGTGGTCGGTCTCACAGACTCACCTGAGGGTTTTGGTCTCCTGTCATGATGCAGAGATGGGGAACTAGTTTACTGAGACTCAGTGGGTTGGAACCATACCTGAGAGAGAGAGAGAGAGAGAGAGAGAGAGAGAGAGAGAGAGAGAGAGAGAGAGAGAGAGAGAGAGAGAGAGAGAGAGAGAGAGAGAGAGAGAGAGAGAGAGAGAGAGAGAGAGAGAGAGAGAGAGAGAGAGAGACACAGAGAGAGAGAGAGAGACAGAGACAGAGACAGAGACAGAGAGAGAGAGAGAGAGAGAGAGAGAGGGGGGGAGAGAGAGAGAGAGAGGGGGAGAGAGAGAGAGAGAGTGAGACAGAGAGAGAGACAGAGACAGAGACAGAGACAGAGAGAGAGAGAGAGAGAGAGGGAGAGAGAGAGAGAGAGAGGGGGAGAGAGAGAGAGAGAGAGAGAGAGAGAGAGAGAGAGAGAGAGAGAGAGAGAGAGAGAGAGAGAGAGAGAATACATGTACATTTTAATATCAAGTAAAAAAAGAAAGTAATCCATCAGGAATGTCCATCTGATTGAGGAGAACCCTCCCTGTGCCACAGGGCTGGATGAGGAGAAGAACCCTCCCTGTGCCACAGGGCTGGATGAGGAGAACCCTCCCTGTGCCACGGGGCTGGATGAGGAGAACCCTCCCTGTGCCATGGGGCTGGATGAGGAGAACCCTCCCTGTGCCACGGGGCTGGATGAGGAGAACCCTCCCTGTGCCACGGGGCTGGATGAGGAGAACCCTCCCTGTGCCACGGGGCTGGATGAGGAGAACCCTCCCTGTGCCACGGGGCTGGATGAGGAGAACCCTCCCTGTGCCACGGGGCTGGATGAGGAGAACCCTCCCTGTGCCACGGAGCTGGATGAGGAGAACCCTCCCTGTGCCACGGGGCTGGATGAGGAGAACCCTCCCTGTGCCACGGGGCTGGATTCATACTTCACTCCAAAGCAATTCAAGAAGAACACAGTCAACCAGCGAAACCAGGAGAAGTCTTGGCCGCAGTGTCACCGGGCGGAGGGAGGGTCTGGGCCGCCTGCTCTCCAGACGCACTGACCAGCATTAAAGGGACACTTCACCCAAAAAAGTGCAAAATGTGTGAAGGATAATACATTGTAAAATTATAATATTGCGACAACATTAGAGCTGGGCCGTTAACGCCGGACTGTTATCGCGCGATAATACAATTGACGCCGCTAATCTATTTCTCAATTGGGTCTCCTCTCCTCTCTCTGTCTGTCTGCACGAGAAGCGAGCCGCTCACTCACTCACACATACGGGTACTTAAGGGCGGGGCCTATCTGTGGCTCAGTGTTGAAGCGCTGAGGACACAGACCGAGCTCTGCGCTCATTATTATTATTATTATCATTATTATTATTATTATCATGGCGGAGAGAACAAAACGAAAGTCTGGGTACACTTTACGAAAGTCGATGCCGACAACGCACGTTGCCACAAGTGCAATAAAACATTTGCAAGTAAGGGTGTCAATACAAGCAATTTGTCAAAACATCTGTTGTCAAAACATAACATTAGTCTGCATAAATGCGCCGTTTTCTACTGCTTTGCTCGCAGTGTTCCATCTCCATGCACGTCCACTGCAGGTAAGCCAAGATAATACGGAGTTAGCTAGGCTAATAACGAATTATTATATATTATAATTATATTATAAATTATATTTATGTATTATATTTATTTATAAAGTTATATAAAAGAACATTGCTGCTGCTGTTGCTGAAGAAATAATATTTATTTATAAAGTTATAAATAATAAAGCAATGTCGATAAAGTACCGAACCGTTAAGCAGTATCGATAAGAGTAGTAGTATCGATAAAATCCTAACGATACCCATCCCTAGGTAGAACACACATATTTTGAATGCCTTCGGCAGACTTCAAATGAGCCATTTTAATCTAGATTAATCTAGATTAACTCCAGGATTGCAGATAGATTAATCTAGATAATTTCTTTTTATCTATGCCCACCTCTAGACAATATACAATTACAATATAGTATTGGTGATAATATGATATTGTGGGGCCTCTAGTGATTCCCATCCCTAATATATATATATATAAATATATGCATATACAATGTGGTATATGTGTGGCTATCCTGAATTTCATGAACACCTACTTGTACTTTCTACCCTCCCTGAAGCTATAACAATACAATAAAGGTTGATCCTATGCAGCCTAAGATAGAGGTGGATCACTAGGTAAAGAGACTAAGGGCCCTTTCTCACTCACCCTATTCGTTTCTATTCCGTTCCGTTCTGGCCCGTTCCGAGATCTGATGCGAACTCCCCCCCCCCCCCCTCTAGTTTGCGTACACACTGCAGTCTTGTTTCGTTCCGGGTTCTGTTTACGGTTTGCCTTTTGAGCGTTTACGCTTGCCGTAGGCGATGATGTCACGTTTGAAAATGTAAACACAGGAAGTGTTAACATGGCGCTGGAGATTGAATGCTGATATAAAATGAATAAATAAGCAATAAATATGAAGTTATATTTGAACCTCTGTTGTCAAGCCTTGTCAATATAACCCACCCCATTTTATCACGAATGGATGGTGTTGTAGAGTTCGCTTTTGAGCGTTTCCCAGGGCTAACGCTAAGCTAACGGTTAACGCTAGTTAGCTTAGCCTAGTCTAGTATAGCCTGTAGCACTTTTTCTTTTCAGCAAAGAACGTGCAATAAACAAAACGGATACATTCACTGTGTGTTCTGCCTCTTTTCTCACGAATGGAACTGTGTTGTAGAGTCCGCTTTTGAGCGTTTTGCAGGGTTAACGTTAACGCTAAGCTAACAGCTAACGCTAGTTAGCTTAGCCTGTCCAGCAGCTAACATTATCCCATCGTTCGTGGTAATTATATTACATGTCATTGATCAACTGGTCGACCACGGCCGACTGGTTGGGCACCACTGGTCTAATAGAAATAAATGCATTCAAACAAGAAACTAATGTATAGAAAATAGCATGGCAAACAAAAATTGCCAGGCCTAATGCGAGCCAGGGAAGTGCTGTGCGTTTGTAACGTGGCTTCATGTTTCATCCACTTGTTTTTGGTTGAGGTCTGAACTCTCAAATTGCCCATAAATATCGTTTTTGAGGGTATTCTCCAGTTGTTGTTGTTGTGTGGTGTTATCTGCCCAAAATTCAAGCAAGCATGACAGTAACGACGTTGTGTGTGTCACGCCCCCCGCACCCGCACGGCCCGATTCCGAGACCACCTAATCCAACTGATCCCGTTCCGCGGGGGGTAAAACGAATCAGCGCCGTTTCGCATCCCAAAAGGGGTGAGTGAGAACACTCCCCCCCGTTCCCGGGAGCAGTGATTCGATCCCCAAACGTAAGTGAGAAAGGGCCCTAAGATAGAGGAGGATCACCAGGTAAAGAGACTAAGATAGAGGTGGATCACCAGGTAAAAAGACTAAGATAGAGGTGGATCAACCAGGTAAAGAGACTAAGATAGAGGTGGATCACCAGGTAAAGAGACTAAGATAGAGGAGGATCACCAGGTAAAGAGACTAAGATAGAGGTGGATCAACCAGGTAAAGAGACTAAGATAGAGGTGGATCACCAGGTAAAGAGACTAAGATAGAGGTGGATCAACCAGGTAAAGAGACTAAGATAGAGGTGGATCAACCAGGTAGGGCTGTCTTAAATACTTCGAAGCTTCGTTCGATGGGCATGGGATTCGAATATGAAGAAAGAAAAAAAAAAAAAAAAAAAAACGATTTTAAATTTTTCCCCGCAAAATCAACTCTGCCTCTCTTTGTTAACTACAACAAGCAATGCTGTTTGTTATTTAAGATGAAGTCGGACTCAGCACTGACAGATTTGTGTTCATTGTGCTGCTTTTATAAAGCCTCAAATGACGGCTTACAATATTTCATGAAAGCAAAGTGTTTTGTTTGTCTAAGATTTAAAAAGGTTTCAACTTTACAGCACTGACAAAGTTGAACAAAGTGCTGTACAAGTCCCACAACACAAAAAAAAAAAAAAAAAAAAAAATTATTGAAAGTTAATTATATATATATATATATATATATATATATATATATATATATATATATATATATTTTTTTTTATCTCGAAGCTTCGAATTAACCCTTTCACTGCCACGCTTATGTACATCCTTATACCATCCTCTGCCAGCTCTATTTGTCTATGGAGAAGTTCGCCTTCTTTGCAGGGCTATAACTTTTTAAATTGTATTGCTAAATTGACATTACTATGGCCCATTCAACATCAATTATCTATCGTTCAGGATGTAGGAGCGTTTTACTTTTTCATTCACATATTCATACTAAAATACGGTCTAAAGTATAAATATGTTTTTATCGTTTTCTGCAGCATTCTGCAGAACGTGATTTATAGCCCTAAATGCATTATATTGATGATCAAATACAGTTTGATAGCGATCGGCGGCGGATAAAAAATTTCAAATGTACGTGCTTCTAGAAGTTACTACTTATCATCTGATGTTGACCGGATGGGGGGGGGTCATTTATAATTCCGTGGCCAATGTTAGATGATTCATCTAGTGTGGGTGATATGATCATTAGAGCAGTTTGTATCGAACACGGTAAAAATAAACGCTGAAACTTACCCCAGTCTCCTCGGGCCGTTGGGCGATGAGGCTGGAGCAAACAGATTCCTATTATGGGATGTTGAAATATGCAATCCATCTCCAGGTTGTATAATAGTATATACGTCCAAATCATGTTGTTTATCGAGTTATTGGTAACGGATCGCTATCCATTGTGTCGCGCTCAAGTCCCAGGACCTATAGCGAGTGATCGGACCGAATTTGGATGAGCACCAGTTTCCGTTTCCGGTTTGGGCGATCTGCCGATCGGCCACCAGATGGCGCTCTTGAACCGTTGGAGAGTTGAGCGGGGATCAACAGTATATCTCAAGTCTCCGGGGGAGAAATATGATTGCGATCACAGATTTTTTAAATATTGATCTCAATGACGTGTTACGGCGTCATTGGCAGAATTAGCATGTCGGGGAATGACGTGTTAAGGCGTCCTTGGCGATTATAGTGTTAAAATCGAATCTCTGCCCCGAAGCTTCGAATTCCAAAAAAAAAGGTCAGCCCTACAACCAGGTAAAGAGACCTATAGAGGTGGGGATCAACCAGGTAAAGAGACCTATGCAGCCTAATGCCCCTTTTCCACTGCATGGTACCTACTCGACTCTACTCTACTCTACTCGCTTTAGGTACCAGTTACTTCGTTCCTTTTACACTGCAGGTACTAAGTAGTAAGTACTCAGTTTGTCTCCGTGTGGGGAGGCGGGGCCGCTGGTGATCAGCATGAGAGCTCCAGCATAGCTATGTCCGTGAGCTTGATAGCCCCTTTCGTGACTGTGATGCACCGAGTGAATCCACAGTCACTTGCTCCTCAATAGGAAACCAACCTAGATTTACCCTGAAGGACTGGTTCTGGCCGAACCGTTCGTTATACAAGTATCACAGAGACATTTCAAATGTACTCACAGTTGCACGAGGGTTTCGGACAGAGATACGGGATGGTTTGAAAGCTCGGCGTTGCTAATAAACATTTTAAATATTTGTTATAAACTGCTCAAAACGGCATTATGTCCAGCGTTGGGTGCATGATGCGCATGCGCTGTGATCACACCAGGCAGCCAACGCCGGAAATAATGCAGTGTTGAGCAGTTTATAAAAAATATTTAAAATGTTTATTAGCAACGCAGAGCTTTCAAACCATCCCGTATCTCTGTCCGAAACCCTCGTGCAACTGTGAGTACATTTGAAATGTCTCTGTGATACTTGTATTTTTGAACTGTGATACTTGTATAACGAACGGTTCGGCCAGAACCAGTCCTTCATGGTAAATCTAGGTTGGTTTCCTATTGAGGAGCAAGTGACTGTGGATTCACTCGGTGCATCACAGTCACGAAAGGGGCTATGAGCTTGGCAAGCCAGAGTAAAACAGTTTTCAATCAATCAATCAATAACATTAACCAGACTCTCGTTGTGTCTATTCTGCCAACGCTAACGTTACCTCTCATTGTGTCTATTCTACAAGCTTTAACGTTACCTAGTCTCTCGTGTCTATCTGCTAACGTTAGCATTAAGCTAACTAACGTTACCACTCACGTCCCTAACCCCAACAACAAGCGTAACTAATCAGCGATCTTTTTGTCAGACTAAACTCTCCGCTCGGTGGCAAATTGTGTTGATGTCGGTTTTGTTTCATCAATAAATGAGGCAGAATACACAGTGACTGTATCCTTTTTTATTGCACTTGTTTCGTGCTGCAAACATACATATGACATCCTACGCGAGCCATTCAAGATGGCGGCTTTCTGTTTTCGTTCAGACTCTCCAAACAGTGATGAGTCTCTCTTCTGACCAATCAGTGGTCTGCAGTTTTTAACATGACTTTTCTGGTACCAGTTCTACTCGCTTGGCACGCGCTAAGAACCTCGACAGAGCAGGGACTAAAAAAGTACCCAAAAAGTACCTGGTACCAGGTACTTTGGTAATGGAAAACCGAAAATGCCGAGTAGAGTCGAGTAGGTACCATGCAGTGGAAAAGGGGCCTAAGATAGAGGTGGATCAACCAGGTAAAGAGACCTATGCAGCTTAAGATAGAGGTGGATCAACCAGGTAAAGAGACCTATGCAGCCTAAGATAGAGGTGGATCAACTAGGGTTTGCGAGCTCACACATGTCCCTCTCTCTGAGGGACATGTGTGTATGTCTCCGTTAGCCGTACACCCACTTCAGGTAGCAGCTTAGCATTTAGCACAACAGTGTCATCTATTAACAAAACAGCGCTAGAATTAGCACAGAGATTCTAAAGGCCCTGGCTTTAACCCTTTCACTACCACACTACCAAAGGGCAATGCATGAATTCAACTGCATCAATTTGAAAATGTTAGAATCGATTAGAATAGCAGTTTTAATGTGTGCTGCAGTGTTATGTTATTACATCTGTTACAGCCAACACAACGACAGACGCTACTGCATCAACGTTATGATTAACAAAGGCATTCGTTTTGTGGCATTAACGTTACATATATATTGCTATCGATAAATCTAGGTGTCATTAGACTAGATTAAGTTAAATTAACTTACTGTCTCGGAAAAGTATCGAGTAGAGGAATGGCGGACTTTCCGGAGGTGAAAAAGCAAATAAGCGCTTCCGATTGGTGGTAAGAACAGCAGAGGTGGGTGCTAGCGGTGTGACATAATTGGCAATCAATGGTCTACCTGAAATGCAAACTCATAAAAAAAAAATTCTGTACTGGAGGTGTACAGTATTTCAATAGGCAACCTTTCATTTTTCTAGAAGAGCAACACGAGCCAAAACATAGCCATTGTCTGCATAAAAGGGGCAAAAGCCCAGTTTTTCAAAAAACAACAGGGCTTTTGAGGTGATGAAATCACTGCGCCCAGGCAGCAGCGGTTCGGCAAAAAATAGTTCCGGGTATATATCTGCTTAGAAAAAACGAAAATGTCTATTTTTTTTCACATGGTAAATACACAGGTCACAACATGTTTACAGGAACGTTTTGGAGTTGTATTTGGAGTGTATTTCGTGACTGTTGGGAACTAGGCTACACTGGCACACCTACTTCCAGTGAATGACGCTAAACTAGGCTAACGGTGCGGCTGTTCCCTAATAGATGACAAATGAGCTAATTTCCCAAAAAGTTCTAGCCAAGCTGTCCATGTGCACCATATGGAGTGTGTCTTGTCGTCAGTGGACCATGAGTGTCTGTCTGTCTGTAAAAGCATGCTAGTTGAATGTCACCAAGACACATTGCCTTAATGCATGTCCTTTACCAAGCTTTTGACCCAGGAATAGGGCTGGGCGATATGACGATATTATATAAATATCGGGTACAGTTCATTAACGATACACTTTAGCGTATCGTGGATATCGTGATGTTTTGCCCAAGAGGATTGTGTCGCGTCAATCTGGTCCACACGTTTAAACTTTTGAACGACGCCGCCCCCACACACACACTACTGCATCAAAGTTACTACTTATGATTAACAAATGCATTTGTTTTGTGACATTAACGTTATATAGTTACACGTTCAATAACATCAGCGTATTTACCCGAACATAGCAACGTCCGAAGACGACATAGATGGCAAGCATTACTCGTTCCTATCTCAGCCCGTGCTGAGTTGTGGCCATTCTGCGGTCTGTTAATAAAGTTTTCAATCAGACAGATGTATGGAAAGGCTTTTATTATAACATTTGTTGCAATAAAATCATTATGCCTCGTTTAGTCATGCTGCTGTGCGCTGGTAATCTTATCGTCGGCCGCAGGGAGCTAACGTTGTTGTTTTGGAGCTCTCGTCAAAATCAATGGAGGACATTCAAGAAAGTAAAAACCGAATAGCGCTTGCCGATTGGTGCTAAGAACAGCAGGGCGGGTGCAAGCGGTGTGACGTAATTGGCAGACTGACTGTCAATCAAAATTATTCTGTTGCCGGCTGAATGATTGAATGAATGAAAACTTTATTAACAGATTGCAGAATGGGTACAATACAGTACAGCTCAATACAACAACAGTGGACTGGAGGATGAAGACCAGAAAAAGACTTTCGGCTTTTTTACATAAGGGTCCTCCATTTTCAATTCATCAAAACATTTAGAGACATACATATATACAGTAGTTTCATAAAAATGCTAAAATGCTATTTATTGATTGATTGATTGATTGATTGATTTAAAATTTTATTAACATATTGCAGAATGGGTACAGTACAGCTCAATACATACAATTGTTAAGGGGATGCAGACCAGAGAAAGACTTTCGTCTTGTTTACATCAGGGTCCCCCATTTTCAATGCATCATATTTCATATCTAAATCATATCTCATTGCTAAATATATGCAATATATAATCTAATAATCCAATAATCTAAATCTAATATAATATAAAAATGCTAAATGCATGGGTATTTTATTTTGTCTTTAATGTTAGCTTGCAAACTCAAATACTGTCTTCAGTGTCTTGGTAAGCCTCATAATGAATTGTTTGGGGGAAAAAAGAAAAACATCGTGATGTGTATCGTGTGTCGCCGAAAGGTCAGAAAATATCGTGATATCATATTTAGGCCATATCGCCCAGCCCTACCCAGGAAGTAAATAAATAAAACTATAAATGAAAGAGGAAGAGACTCACGTGTTGACAGTGGCACTGAGACAGAGGCAGACTCCTTCTCTACTGCGGAAGTTCTTGTGTTTAAAGCCCAGCGACAACCTCTCCCATACGTACTACAGAGAGAGAGAGAGAGAGAGAGAGAGAGAGAGCGAGAGCGAGAGCGAGAGCGAGAGCGAGAGAGAGACAGACAGATACAGAGAGGAAGAGCAAGAGAGAGAGAGAAAGAAAAATGAATGACAATTAAAAGCACATCAAACATCATCATCAATCATTGAAGAGGTCTGAAGAACACTCTACTGTAGTCCTAGTGTCTGAAGAACACTCTACTGTAGTCCTAGTGTCTGAAGAACACTCTACTGTAGTCCTAGTGTCTGAAGAACACTCTACTGTAGTCCTAGTAGAAGAGAGAGAACACCACAGCAGACCATACATACTGCAGGAGAGAGAAAAGAGGTGAAGAGAACAGAGAGGGTGAGAAGAAAGACAGGAGAGGAGAGAGAGAAGAGAGGGACAACAGGAGAGAGAGAGAGAGAAGAGGGACAACAGGAGGGGAGAGAGAGACAACAGGAGAGAGCGACAGAGAGACAACGAGAGAGAGAGAGAGAGAGAGAGAGAGAGAGAGAGAGAGAGAGAGAGAGAGAGAGAGAGAGAGAGAGAGACAGCAGAGGGGGGGGGTTAATACAGCAGGGTTAGTGAGGGGAGCTCTACAGGGGCTGAACAGAGTACTGTGTGTGTGTGTGTGTGTGTGTGTCTCTGTGTGTGTGTGTGTGTGTGTGTGTGTGTGTGTGTGTGTGTGTGTGTGTGTGTGTGTGTCCATGCCCCGCTGAGGTCACTGCTGTACATCTTCAATGAAATGTAGATGTATAAGGAAATTATGTTCACAAGGTACAGGGATGAAGAAGGGACTTGATATTCACGGGTGTTTACATTTTTATTTTGTTTTCTATTTTATTTTATTTTATACATATATAGTTTTTGTTTTTTGTTTTGCATATATATATATTTTTTTTTTCTTTTCTTTTTTATGTTTAAAATAGTACACTCATTTGAGTAGTGGAAAAGGGGTAGGATTAAAGTGTATACTTCTTCCTACTCCTTTTCGAACATGCAGATTGAGTTGTTTTTCTTTTTGTTATTGTTTGTTGTATTCATTGCATGTTCGAAATAAAGACTTCAAATCAAATGACAACATGGGTCAACATTGGGTACGTTTTTACATCTGTATGTGTGTCTCAGTCTCTGTGTGTACATCCCAATGGATAACATGTGTGTGTGTGTGTGTGTGTGTGTTATTATAGAACACTCGAGACCAGATGAACATTCTAAATGGACTACATTTGATTTCCTGTCAGCTGTTATTGATTGAACGCTGCAACAGGAAATTAACTTGGGTCCAAGCTGTTCCCTAGCAACGGTCTAAACGTGCAGCGCTGAACACAATCTCTTTATTGCCAAATACATCTTCATATAAACCAGGAATTTGTCCTCCGGGGAGCGGGGGGGGTGTTAGGGGGGCCTTGCTCAAGGGCACTTCAATGGTGGGTATTATTGAGGGAGGGGAGATCGTTATTCATTCACTTTCCCGACCAGGACCGGAGGTCAGGGGGATCAAACCGCTGACCTTCTGGTCACAAGACCACCTGGGCTCTCTGACCACGCCCACTCTGGGCTCTCTGACCACGGCCACTCTCAGCTCCGAGTCAAAGAGACCCTTCTACCCCACTCGCTGACCACACAGCAAAGTTGAGTCACAATTACCTTCCTGCAATTTCAATGATGTCCATAAGAGGGCGCTCACGCTATATCCTAACTCCCTCACTCTCTGCCTCTCTGTTCCTCCTCTTTCTTGCCCTTTCTTTCCATTCTCCCTCTCTCACTCCGTCTTCGCTCCCTTCCCCCACCCCTCTCTATATGATCGTTTATGTACATGGATGGATAATAGCCATTGTTGCAAAAGTAATGCACAAGAGGACCGAGTGTGAGAATGTGTGCGTTATTAATCCCGGCTCCATCTGTGCCGATGCGTGCGTCCTGGCATCCAGTACTCTGACGTCTCACGTCTCATTTCCTGATGGAGATGAAGACGTGACCGTTCATGGAACACGTCTACAGCTTTCTCCACGGTTCCCACAGACATTGCAACATTAAATTCAAGGACTTTTAAGTACTTTTCCAGGCACTATTTTTAATTGTCAAGGATGCTTTTCCAGGCACTATTTTTAATTGTCAAGGATGTCCCTCGAAGGATACAATTCACTTTTAAATGCTGTTTTTTTTAAGCATTTTCTTGGCCTGCTTGCCAGCTAGAGCATCACACGGACATTTTGATGAGACTGTGCTGAGGAAGGACCCTTAACCCTTTCACTACCGCACTACAGAGGGTTAACCTTTCACTGGCACACTACAGAAGGTTAACCTTTCACTACCACACTACAGAAGGTTAACCTTTCACTACCACACTACAGAAGGTTAACCTTTCACTACCACACTACAGAAGGTTAACCTTTCACTACCACACTGCAGACGGTTAACCCTTTCACTACCACACTACAGAAGGTTAACCTTTCACTAGCACACTACAGAAGGTTAACCTTTCACTACCACACTACAGAAGGTTAACCTTTCACTACCACACTACAGAAGGTTAACCTTTCACTACCACACTACAGAAGGTTAACCTTTCACTACCACACTACAGAAGGTTAACCTTTCACTACCACACTACAGAAGGTTAACCTTTCACTACCACACCACAGAAGGTTAACCTTTCACTACCACACTACAGAAGGTTAACCTTTCACTACCACACTACAGAAGGTTAACCTTTCACTACCACACTGCAGAAGGTTAACCTTTCACTACCACACTGCAGAAGGTTAACCTTTCACTACCACACTGCAGAAGGTTAACCTTTCACTACCACACTACAGAAGGTTAACCTTTCACTACCACACTACAGAAGGTTAACCTTTCACTACCACACTACAGAAGGTCAACCTTTCACTACCACACTGCAGACGGTTAACCCTTTCACTACCACACTACAGAAGGTTAACCTTTCACTACCACACTACAGAAGGTTAACCTTTCACTACCACACTACAGAAGGTTAACCTTTCACTACCACACTACAGAAGGTTAACCTTTCACTACCACACTACAGAAGGTTAACCTTTCACTACCACACTACAGAAGGTTAACCTTTCACTACCACACTACAGAAGGTTAACCTTTCACTACCACACTACAGAAGGTTAACCTTTCACTACCACACTACAGAAGGTTAACCCTTTCACTAACACACTACAGAAGGTTAACCTTTCACTACCACACTGCAGACGGTTAACCCTTTCACTACCACACTACAGAAGGTTAACCTTTCACTACCACACTACAGAAGGTTAACCTTTCACTACCACACTACAGAAGGTTAACCTTTCACTACCACACTGCAGACGGTTAACCCTTTCACTACCACACTACAGAAGGTTAACCTTTCACTACCACACTACAGAAGGTTAACCCTTTCACTACCACACTACAGAAGGTTAACCTTTCACTACCACACTACAGAAGGTTAACCTTTCACTACCACACTACAGAAGGTTAACCCTTTCACTACCACACTGCAGACGGTTAACCCTTTCACTACCACACTACAGAAGGTTAACCCTTTCACTACCACACTGCAGACAGTTAACCCTTTCACTACCACACTACAGAAGGTTAACCTTTCACTACCACACTACAGAAGGTTAACCTTTCACTACCACACTGCAGACGGTTAACCCTTTCACTACCACACTACAGAAGGTTAACCTTTCACTACCACACTACAGAAGGTTAACCTTTCACTACCACACTACAGAAGGTTAACCTTTCACTACCACACTACAGAAGGTTAACCCTTTCACTACCACACTACAGAAGGTTAACCTTTCACTACCACACTACAGAAGGTTAACCTTTCACTACCACACTACAGAAGGTTAACCCTTTCACTACCACACTACAGAAGGTTAACCTTTCACTACCACACTACAGAAGGTTAACCTTTCACTACCACACTACAGAAGGTTAACCTTTCACTACCACACTACAGAAGGTTAACCTTTCACTACCACACTACAGAAGGTTAACCCTTTCACTACCACACTACAGAAGGTTAACCTTTCACTACCACACTACAGAAGGTTAACCTTTCACTACCACACTACAGAAGGTTAACCCTTTCACTACCACACTACAGAAGGTTAACCTTTCACTACCACACTACAGAAGGTTAACATTTCACTACCACACTACAGAAGGTTAACCCTTTCACTACCACACTACAGAAGGTTAACCTTTCACTACCACACTACAGAAGGTTAACCCTTTCACTACCACACTACAGAAGGTTAACCTTTCACTACCACACTACAGAAGGTTAACCTTTCACTACCACACTACAGAAGGTTAACCCTTTCACTACCACCCTACAGAAGGTTAACCCTTTCACTACAGAAGGTTATACGGTTAACCTTCTAAACGACAAGTAAGTAGAATAACCCTAGGGGTCCAGAATTGTGACCCTTTAAACGTGTGAGTGAAGGCAATGCAGGCAACGGTACGACCAGGTCCAACTGTTCTGTAGTGTGTTTGGTTTCCTTGTTAACAGCGTGCCCCAGGGCACGCCGCTCCTACTCCTGCTCCAACCCTGTGGTGCTGTTTCCATGCCCCCAGGGCACGCCGCTCCTGCTCCAACCCTGTGGTGCTGTTTCCATGCCCCCAGGGCACGCCGCTCCTGCTCCTGCTCCAACCCTGTGGTGCTGTTTCCATGCCCCCAGGGCACGCCGCTCCTGCTCCAACCCTGTGGTGCCGTTTCCATGCCCCCAGGGCACACCGCTCCTGCTCCAACACCAACCCTGTGGTGCTGTTTCCATGCCCCCAGGGCACGCCGCTCCTGCTCCTGCTCCAACCCTGTGGTGCTGTTTCCATGCCCCCAGGGCACGCCGCTCCTGCTCCAACCCTGTGGTGCCGTTTCCATGCCCCCAGGGCACACCGCTCCTGCTCCAACACCAACCCTGTGGTGCTGTTTCCATGCCCCCAGGGCACGCCGCTCCTGCTCCAACCCTGTGGTGCTGTTTCCATGCCCCCAGGGCACGCCGCTCATGCTCCAACCCTGTGGTGCTGTTTCCATACCCCCAGGGCACGCCGCTCATGCTCCAACCCTGTGGTGCTGTTTCCATGCCCCCAGGGCACGCCGCTCCTGCTCCAACCCTGTGGTGCTGTTTCCATGCCCCCAGGGCACGCCGCTCCTGCTCCAACACCAACCCTGTGATGCTGTTTCCATGCCCCCAGGGCACGCCGCTCCTGCTCCAACACCAACCCTGTGATGCTGTTTCCATGCCCCCAGGGCACGCCGCTCCTGCTCCAACACCAACCCTGTGGTGCTGTTTCCACGCCCCCAGGGCACGCCGCTCCTGCTCCAACACCAACCCTGTGGTGCTGTTTCCACGCCCCCAGGGCACGCCGCTCCTGCTCCAACACCAACCCTGTGGCACTGGGGGAAAACCTGACTCCCTTTCTCCTACCGTTTGCTAATAGCGCCACTTTCTAGTAGTCAAAATAAACATCAAAACAAGAGTATTATTGGTCTGAGCAAAGGTCAGAAAAGAGAAGTGATACAGGATGTCTTGAGCTGCTCCAACTTGATGATCCCAGTTGCCCGTCAGTCAGTCTGTGTGTGTGTGTGTGTGTGTGTCTGTGGGTGGGGGTGTGTGTGTGTGTGTCTCACCATAGGAGAGGCAGACTGGTCCATGCAGCGCAGGATGAGAGACTGGCTGTTCTCTCTCACCTGGTCTTTACTGTCACCCAGCCTGTCCACCAGAGCTGGTAACACTAGAGAGAGAGAGAGAGAGAGAGAGAGAGAGAGAGAGAGAGAGAGAGCGAGAGCGAGAGCGAGAGCGAGAGCGAGAGCGAGAGCGAGAGCGAGAGCGAGAGAGAGAGAGAGAGAGAGAGAGAGGCCAATACACTCTCATTGAATTTGAGAAAGAAAGAGAGGGAGGGGGGGGGGGGAAGAGAGAAAAAGGGAGGAAGGAGAATATCAGATTTCATTCCATTATCATATTTATGCTGTGGAGACAACCCAAATAGATTGGCAGACGGAAGAAAAATAACATCCCTATGATATTGATAATCAGTTCTCTCCACTGCTGCCCCCCCCCCCCCCCCCCTCCTACAGCATACAGAACTACAGCCTCTCAGCCTATTAGAGCAGAGCAGACGTCAGTAGAACTACAGCCTCTCAGCCTATTAGAGCAGAGCAGAAGTCAGTAGAACTACAGCCTCTCAGCCTATTAGAGCAGAGCAGAAGTCAGTAGAACTACAGCCTCTCAGCCTATTAGAGCAGAGCAGACGTCAGTAGAACTACAGTCTCTCTCAGTCTATTGGTCATTAAACGGTCGGTTTGGTCTGAAGTCAACCAAGACTTTAATGGCTTTTGTTTCCATGCTGAATGAGTGACAATAAAATCCTGTTGTTCAATGAGCTAAACCATCCAATCTCCTTTCTGCTTCATCACACACAGACGCCTCTCTGCATTCCCATTCAGCGCAGTCACACACACACAGTGGCTATAATGAGAACGTGCGCAGCAAACTCACTGAGTGCGATCTAATGTCAGCATGATCTCAATGCTCAGTAAGGTAAACACACTCTCAATGCTAATGCTCAGTGAGGTAACTAAACACACCTTTTCTTTCTGCTTCAGCTCATAGACAACTACAACTATTCAGAGAAGTTGAAATACACATAAATACACACACAGACAGACAAAACACCATACAAACATATGCAGGTAGTAGACGCAGACACTGTATGTTTTGTATCCAACATAAAGATTCCGTTCAGTTTAGGCACAACACTCAAACAGCTTGATAAGAAAGAAAGAAAGAAAGAAAGAAAGAAAGAAAGAAAGAAAGAAAGAAAGAAAGAAAGAAAGAAAGAAAGAAAGAAAGAAAGAAAGAAAGAAAGAAAGAAAGAAAGAAAGAAAGAAAGAAAGAACAGACCACATGTCAAAGCAAAAATACGTAGGGAATGGATAGAATGGCCATTGTTGATACCCTAGAATAAATTCATTACATTTATATAGCGCTTTTCTCAAAGCACTCCCCACAATGTAGAATGGAAATGGCCTCCTTCACCACTAGGGATGGGTATCGTTAGGATTTTATCGATACTACTACTCTTATCGATACTGCTTAACGGTTCGGTACTTTATCGATAC
Organism: Notolepis coatsorum; assembly: GCF_963971535.1. NCBI lineage: Eukaryota > Metazoa > Chordata > Actinopteri > Aulopiformes > Paralepididae > Notolepis > Notolepis coatsorum. The sequence continues at coordinate 97,968,552 of NC_140168.1, forward strand.
TCTTATCGGTTCTTTTCTTTATTTAGCATTTTTTTTTTTTTATGTATTAACACTTTGATTGCCTAAGGCTAAATTCATGATATACCATCCGTTGCCATCTCTATTTGTCTATGGAGAAGTTCCCCTTCTTTGCAGGGCTATAACTTTTTAAATTCTATTGCTAGATTGCCATTATTAGGGCCCATTCAAGGTCCTATATGTATTGTTCATTGTGTAGCAACGTTAAACTTTTTCATTCACATATTCATAGTAAAATATGGTCTAAAGTATAAGTATGTTTTCATCTCTTTCTGCAGCTTTCTCCAGAACGTGATTTATAGCCCCAAATGCATTATATTGATGATGAAATACAGTTTGGTAGGAATCTGTGCGAGATAAAAAATTTCAATTGGACGTACTTCTAGAAGTTTCTACGTATCATCTGATGATGACCGGATGGGCGGGGGATCGTTTATAATTCCGTGGGCAGCGTTATATCATTCATCTAGTGTGGGTGATATGATCATCAGAGCAGTTTATACCGAACACGTTCAAAAATAACGCTGAATCTTACCGTATCTTCCTCGCGCCGTTGGACGATGAGCGTGGAACTGAAATATTCCTATTATGGGATGTAGAAATACGCGATCTATTTCCAGGTTGTATAATAGTATATACGTCCAAATCATGTTGTTTATCGAGTTATTGGCAACGGATCGCTATGTATTGTGTCGAGATCGAGTCCCGGGACCTATAGAGAGTGCCCGGAAGTAATATGGACGATCAGCACTTCATCCACATAACTTCCTGTTTGGCGCTTCTGCCGATCGGCCACCAGATGGCGCTCTTGAACCGCTAGAGGATTGAGAGGAGCTCAGAACTGTGTGTGACGGCTGCGGATGGAAAATATGATTCCGATCACAGATTTTTGAAATATTGATATTAAAGACGAGTTACGGCGTCCTCGGCAACTTGAGCATGGCGGGAAAGGACGCCTAAACACGTTTTCGGCACTTAGTGTTAAGAACAGAATCGACATTGCTTTATTATTCTTTTATATAACTATATTACTGCACATGGCTACTTTTCTTATCAATTAATACAAGCAGTCAGATAAATAAACTATTTTGGGACTTTCTATTTTATTTAGAAATCAGAATGTCCCACCCAATACGCAGCTGTTAAAAACGGTTCAATACTCGATGTTATTAGTAGAGGCTGTGACACTCTGTCATCCTTCCTCTAGCTGCTAGGGTGAAGGGACTTTGGGCTTGCTGGGACCGGTGGTGGTAGAGGGAGGAGGGGTGGGCTGGGACATGGTGGCTGTAGCCTCAGCTTGAAGATCTTTCATCTTTCTAATATATTTGTAGCTAAACAATTAGCTAAGCAATTATATTTTATTTATTAGCCTATTGTAGTGACTACATTATGGTTTGTGTTCTCCTCTTACTGTGTTGTGTAGTGGGAGGGAACTACTGATCTGGCACCGCGGCCAGAGGGGACAGTTATTGCGGTTGCACTTGCTGTTGTGATCTTTACTGTTCTGGCGATATACATGTGCTCTTGTTCTGTATTGACTGAAGTTGTCTGTGTATTAAACAAGCATTACGTTGCCTACGATTATTCCTTTTTCCTCCAGCACTACACTATTCATAATAATTAGTTATTAGCCTAGCTAACTCCGTATCTTGGCTTACCTGCAGTGGACGTGGATGGAGATGGAACACTGCGAGCAACGCAGTCAAAAACGGCGCATTTCTGCACACTAATGTTATGTTTTGACTGGCCAGTTTACCTTACTGGCAAATGTTTTATTGCACTTGTGGCAACGTGCAGTCGACTTTCGTAAAGTGTACCCAGACTTTCGAGCGCTTTGCTCTCTCCGCCATGACGAGTGCAGAGCTCGGTCTGTGTGCTGCGCTTCAGCAGCACGGAGCCACGGACTGGCACCTCCCGTAAGTACCTGTGTGTATGTGTGAGTGTGAGCGGCTCGCGACGAGTGTGTGTAATAATGGCTCGCTGCGGCTCGCTTCTCGTGCAGAGACAGAGAAAGGAGAGATCGTTTGCAACGTTTAAATTCCTCGGAAAAAATACTCATAGTAATAATAATTTCTAGAGTATCGATAGCAGTACCGATAACGTCGGAGCTTATAAATACTGTTTTTTTCTAATTTAGTACCGGTTCCCGTTTAGAACCGGGGTCCGGGGGGCATCCCTATTCACCACCACTGGTAGCACCCAACCTTGGGCTACGCAGGCTCAATGGCTGCCCTACACTGGCACCAGGCACACATCACACTACACCATGGCTGAACGGCTCAGGAGACAGGGATTGATATCAGCCAATTAAGGGAGAGGGATGATTAGGTGGCCTTGATGTCAGAGACCTGATTGGGAATTTGGCCAGGAACGTCGGGGAACCCCCTACTCTTTGCGATAGGCGTCCTGGGTTCTTTAACGACCGAATTCAGTCAGGACCTCGGTTTACTGTACGGCGTAACAGGGGCATTGTTACCGACAGGTCCAGAGGACAGAGTGCCCCCTGCTGGACAACAACACAGCTTCCCAACAACGGCCTTGACCGGGGCTCGAACCGGTGATCTTCCGATCACGAGTCCGGAGCTCTACTCATGTAGCCACGCTGCCGGACAATTGCCATCATGTGCAATTCATGGCACAACTCAAAACGGGATCAAATAAGTCTTTGTCTCTCGCTGTTTCCCCCCCAACTAGGGTCCCATGGTGGTCCGGCAGAAGGGGAGGGGCTTGGTGTCTCTATGGCAACAGAACACTTCTGAGAAGGTCTACGAGGGAGAACTCTTTGATTCCATCTCAAGTATGTAAATCCAGTGACCCCAGAACGAATGGTCTCAAACACAAAGGCTGCTCAGCACGGAGGAGGAGGAGGAGGAGGAGGAGGAGGAGGTCACAGACTGGATCTGGAAGTAAAAAGGTCAGCACTCTGATTCAGCAGTGGAAAAATTACATCCATGCATCCCTCCCTCACACACACACACACACACACAGTAGGGGAAGTCTGTGATCTAATAATTGTCTTTGCTCAGATGGAAGAAGTTTATCTTTCCGTGTTACATAACACTCAAAACATCCCTTCTAGAAACTCAAACAGGACAGAGAAATACACTGATTAACACACAGCCGTATGTAAACACAGACACACCCACACATAGCCGTACACACGTGCGCACGCACACACACACAGAAACAAGCACACATTCCTGGCCCTGAAACATCAACGAAGAAGTGATGTCATCCCTCCCTCGCCCTGTATGTGTGCGTGTGTGTGTGTGTGTGTATATGATGTTACCATAACAGCTGGTTGCCTAGGCAACAAGGATAGTGGCCTCAAACAGAAGGCGACAGGGGGAGCATTGTTATTAAAGGAGACGTCATCAGTAGTTAGTATCAAACATACATACACACAAGCATGTGCATGCACACACATACACACACACACACACACACACACACACACACGCAAGCATGTGCGTGCACCCACATACACAAATGAACATATACTGTATATAGACAGAAACACACACAGACTAATACATGCATGTGCACAAAGCACACACCCACACACACAGCAATGCGGGACAGTCTTATCCTCTTTCTTTCAGCAGTCAATCAACACAGCTGCCTGGCCAATCGCATTGCTGCATTTCTGAAATAAAAGAGACCATAGCAGTCCATCAAAGGTTCCGCCTCCTGTGTTCTGGTTGTTTCACTTCCACCTTTTGTACTGTAGTGTCGAGAGAGGATGGGGGAACAAACGCACACAGACAAAGGTGCACACACACGCACAGTAACACAAACACAAGTCACACACGTGCGACTAATGCGCACACACACATATATACAAGTAACACACACACTAGGGCTGCAACTAATGATTATTTTGGTAGTCGACCAATCTGTTGATTATTTTTTCGATTAGTCGACTAATCGGAAAAAAAGTATATTAAATTTTTTATTTTTTTTGTTGCACTACCTACCTATGTTTGTGAAAGTGGCTTCTCAGCTCTGGTCCAGCTGAAGACAGAGCAGAGGAACAGATTGGACATTGAGCATGACCTCAGAGTTGCTTTGTCTACCATCACCCCAGACTTTGAGACTCTTGTCAGGAGCAAACAACATCCCCAGTTATCCCATTAGTTCCCCCAAACTTACTGTCGGTCTGTTATGTTAAGCTAAGAAGTCTTCAGCTGGCTGGACCAGAGCAAAAAGAAAAATTAATAATAATAATAATAATTTATATTTATATTTTTTTAACGACTAATCGACGCAAGAAGTCTGCGTCGACGAGTTTTTATGATGGACGTCGTCGATTATGTCGACTAATCGTTGCAGCCCTAATACACACACATGCACGCAATTAACACACATATGCAAGTAAAACATGCAAAGTAACACATACACACACACACACAAGTACCACACAAACACATATGCAAGTAACAGGGCGGCTAAGTGGCGCAGTGGGCAAGGCGCTCGCCACTAACGCAGGAGATGCTGGGTTCGAGCCCAGCTCTCGGCGTTGCTTCCGGTTTGGTTGGTCGTTCATACTAATACAATTGGCAGTATTAGGGGGTGGGAAAGCCGGTGGGTGGGGATCGGACGTTGTGGACAGCGACTCCTACAGGTCGGTTGGTGTGCCTGTACAGCAGAATCAGGAAGTATCGGGGGCAGCGTGAGCCTCTCACGCGTTACTCCTCGCCGCTGAGAGATCGCGCTGTTCAGGTGAAAAGATGCAACGGCTGCCTCCTCGTGTACCGGAGGGGACACGTGATGCAAGGCTTCTGTCCACATTGCAGCCGACAAGTGGGAGGCAGTCTAGCAACGTTCGAGACAGGGGAGGGAAGAATAGACCTATCTCAAACCCTGCCCCTTTTCTTGATCCTCCAATCACAGCTGTCGCTTACCTCGCGAGGAAGTCCGAGGTAAGCGACAGCTGTGATTGGAGGATCAAGAAAAGAGGGCAGGGTTTGAGATAGGTCCATTGGATAATCGGAAATTGGGATGGGAGAAAAAAAAATAAAAAATGCAGAGAAAAAGTAGAAGAAAAAAAACATATGCAAGTAACACACGCAAGTACCACACACACACACACACACATATGCAAGTGACACACAAGTACCACACACACACACACACAGCAGTTGGGCTGGGTATCATTTGAACATGTTCAGTGCCAATACCAATAATAGCAAAGTGATACTTGTAAGATATCTTACTAAACACGTTTTCCTACAATAAGCAACATTGACGAGGAGCTGTCGGTGAGACATTCACACTGTTTTATCAACATGACCTGCTGCTGCTGCACAACAGCCAGTCGGCAAGACAACAAGAACAACAGAGAATAAAGCCACGACAAGTAGTCCAACTGGAAAGTGGAAACACCACCAGACCAGGGAGCGAAATTAACTTTTTGACTCACCGGCCAGTGGCGGGTAGATGGGAAGAATCTACCCGCCAAGCATATTTCTTACCTGCCAACTTTTTTTTGATTAAAAAAATTATAATTATTATTTTATATAATTTTTTTTTAATAAAATATATATTATATAATCATACTTGTAGTTGTATTATCTGCCAGACATCGCCACCTCGCTGTCTGCAAACAGCTCCATTGTCTGTGTGTATACTCGAGTGGCCTCCAGCTCCAGCAAGGATTATCCGGCGCTGCAGCTGGACCATAAACTCTACATTCAGCATGCAAAAGGATTCTCCTGCGCTACAGCTGGTCCCTATTCAGCAGCCCTCATGCGATGTAAGCCAGGGACTCGAATACGCATGTTGTAGGACATTGATGTCAGGAGCTATCTGTAGCTACTGCTGGATGGCGTTGGGACAACGTCTCAGTGAACTATTTAGTTTACTGCGACATTTCGTAGTGACTAGTGAGCTACCTAGCCAACGGAGGTATTATGCACTGGACTATTGCTGGAGCATTTGTTGATGTCGGGAGCTATCAGTAGCTAGCCGGCTGGATAACGTTACACAATGCCTCATGTATTAAACTAAGTGAATAGTTGACTGGGTCATTTTATAACGGTAGCTAAAGTTATCTCACGAAGGTCCCACTGACTAGACTAACGTCACGGTGACTGTCGGAGGCAATAGCCTCTGTTTACATGCAGCATACAGAAACAGGTGCGGGAGAGGTAGGAGCAGCAGTGCGCTGCGTGTCTGTGCTGAGACAGCGAGTGAGAACTCCGCTAAAGAATTGGATCATGATTTTCGGTTTTCACATGACTATTTGATTGCCCGCCACATAGGGGTGGACGGTATGGTCTAAAATTTATATCACGGTATAATTTGAAGCATAGACGGTAGGGCTGTCTTAAATGCTTCGAAGCTTCGAACGTTCGATTCGATGGCACAAGCTTCGAACATTAAAAAAAAAATCGAAGTTTAAAAAAAATAATAATATTAATATTAATTTTTTTTTCAATAAAAAAAATTTCAATTTTTTTTTTCGATTTGTGTGTGTGTGTGTGTGTGTGTGTGTGTGTGTGTGTGTGTGTGTGTGTGTGTGTGTGTGTGTGTGTGTGTGTGTGTGTGTGTGTGTGTGTGTGTGTGTGTGTGTGTGTGTGTGTGTGTGTGTGTGTGTGTGTGTGTGTGTGTGTGTGTGTGTGTGTGTGTGTGTGTGTGTGTGTGTGTGTGTGTGTGTGTGTGTGAACTACCCATCCCAGTTAGGACAGCCGAATCCCGTCCAATTTTTCGCCGTCGACTAAAGACTCACTTCTTCAACCATTATCTGAAATGATAAAAAAAAAAAAAAAATCTAACCGTGACTAACCTTACTGTCATGCACTTGTCCTAATAAACTAACCTACACTGTAACACGCAACACTTTGATGAACATTGTTACTCAGCTGATAGAGTTGTACCCTTCTTGCTGTCTTGTCGTACAGAACTTGTAAGTCGCTTTGGATAAAAGCGTCAGCTAAATGACTAAATGTAAGTGTGTGTGTGTGTGTGTCAGCGTTTCCGTTAGCCGGTAATTACCGGTATTTGACCGGCAAAATCTGTTTAAGTCCGACATATTTAATATCTCCGGTCTTAATGTCCGGTGAAAATAATTCCCTGAGTCTAAGCACAATTTGATTATTTGAATTGTATTAAAATAGGCTAAAATTAAATAGCCTATGCGATGAACGAAACGATCATTACATTTGTTTCCTCGTTGCTTCTAATAATGACAACGACGTCGTCAGCGAGAGCTTAGTGCTGGGTGTGCGAGTGCATGTGAAGCTGCAGAGCCAGAGAGGCAACAGCACAATGCAGTATTCCAGCAGTACTCCAATTCAGCCATTTTCAGCCAATGTTGGGTGGGGGGCGCTGCTGTGCGGTTCCCAGAAAAGAGCCAATAACAGCTAAATCAGCTTCTCTGCAGCGCCATACTCTTTGCAAATAAGTCGTTGCGAGGTGGAGAGAGTCGTCACGCAAACCACGATAATGTTGCCGTCTCTCTGCTTTCTCAGTTCTTCGCTTGATATAATTAATACAAATGTCCAATATAACGGAATTCGTTAGCTCATAAAAATGTGATTATAACAGACTGCTGTTTAGTGTCGGACCGACTGCCCACAGATACGCGGTCTATTTTATTTCAAGTCAGCAGCAGCACGGAGTATCGAGGGACTTATTTTATTTGGAATATATTAATTAATGACTGTATACGCAAAAGTAGCCTAGTTTTAAGTAATAATATTATAAATCTACATGCCTTGAGGATGACATTCTTTATATAGCCTGCCTATCAATTGTTTTAAAACTCAATAAACTATGACCGGAATTAATCTCATTTGTCCGGTAGATTGAAATCTTGCAGGTCACGGAGACCGGCAACAATTTTTTCTAACGGAAACCCTGGTGTGTGTGTGTGTGTGTGTGTGTGTGTGTGTGTGTGTGTGTGTGTGTGTGTGTGTGTGTGTGTGTGTGTGTGTGTAGGTGTGTGTGTGTGTGTGTGTGTGTGTGCGCCTTGTAGAATTCCACACATAAGAAAGAAAGATACTGGGATGAATAAACAAAATAGGAAATAAAATGTAGAAATGCATGCAATACATAAATAAATATGAATCTCCATATATGAAATATAACATTTTAGATAAGGTGCTACTGAGATGTTTTGGTGAGTTCTTTGTTTTTTTGTGGAAGTTGCCCTTCTTAAAAATGCATGAACATTCACTGATAATTGGTCTGTAGTGGAGTCTACAAGGTCTACATTGCCGGACCATGTAGAATCCGGACCTTGTAGACTGACATAATTCTGTGCATAGTTTAGTCTACACAGGCCATATTTCAAATAATCAAAATCTTACTTCATTCATCTTAAACATTCTTGATTTGGGGGATTGGTAGTTCCCATGAAATCTGAAGTTGTTCAAACGACAACAGCGATCCACCTTGAATTAAATCACACAGCCGAGTGAAACCTTGTTGGATGCGTCAGTCACGAAAGGGGCTACTTAATTAATTAATCCAACCCACTTTATTTATAGAGCACATTTAAAAACAACAAAGTTTACGAAAGTGCTGTACAAGTCCCACAACATAAGATTAAAAAAAATAATTTTTTTTTCTCTCTCTCGAAGCTTCGAATTAAAATCGAAGCTCGGCCCCGAAGCTTCGATTGCCAAAAAAAGCTTTGAAGGTCAGCCCTAATAGACGGTAACGGTATATATCACGGTATCAGTGTTTCCGTTAGAATAATTTTTTTTGCCTGATAGGCAGGCTATATAAAGAATGGCATCCTCAAGGCATGTAGATTTATAATATTTTAACTTAAAACTAGGCTACTTTTGCGTATAAAGTCATTATATTCCAAAAAAAATAAGTCCCAAGTCGAGACTCCGTGCTGCTCCCATTGCAAACAGCGGGGCTGGATGCTGGATTTTGCTAGAAGCATATGTAGCTGCAGAGCCGCAGAGCCAGGGACGCTTTCAGGTCTGGTCACAGGCCCGCTCAACAGCGCCCCCCCCCCCCACCCAACGGCTGAATTGCCAATGGCTGAATTGCAGTATTGCACTGTGCAATGAGTTTGTACTGAACTTGTTAGATCTGCTCTTGTCTTCTCTGCCCCCCCTACCTCATGGAAAACCCTGTAGTGTCTGTGGGTTGGTTTAGAACCTTGATGACCAATCGGTCACCACAATATGTAGTTGTTTTTAAATTGTTACCTCTGTTTTTTTTGTTTTGTTTTTTAAAGAAATGTTGTCTTAATTGTTCAGATTGTTTGACGTTTCTGTATTTATTAGCGCAATAGACACTTGTGAATGTAAAATCCCGACACTGTGAATTAATTTAACGACTCTGTCTTCATAAAGTATAAACAACGATTGAATGAATATTATACTGTGGCCATGTAGCCCAGCCCTATTCCTACCCAGTCTTTTAACCCTTTCACTACTACACTACAGAAGGTTAACCTTTCACTACCACACTACAGACGGTGAACCCTTTGTTGTGTGGCAGTGAACGGGTTAACCATTTGGTAGTGATGTAGTGAAAGGGTTAATGTGACCGGTCGCTCACGCATCGTCCTGTCCTGTTGCTGCAAAGACCCAACGCTGGTACTGTCATCATATAGACCTAAACAACCAGCCTGGTACTGTCATCATATAGACCTAAACAACCAGCCTGGTACTGTCATCATATAGACCTAAACAACCAGGCTGGTACTGTCATCATATAGACCTAAACAACCAGCCTGGTACTGTCATCATATAGACCTAAACAACCAGCCTGGTACTGTCATCATATAGACCTAAACAACCAGCCTGGTACTGTCATCATATAGACCTAAACAACCAGCCTGGTACTGTCATCATATAGACCTAAACAACCAGGCTGGTACTGAGATCATATAGACCTAAACAACCAGGCTGGTACTGTCATCATATAGACCTAAACAACCAGCCTGGTACTGACATCATATAGACCTAAACAACCAGGCTGGTACTGACATCATATAGACCTAAACAACCAGCCTGGTACTGACATCATATAGACCTAAACAACCAGCCTGGTACTGTCATCATATAGACCTAAACAACCAGCCTGGTACTGTCATCATATAGACCTAAACAACCAGGCTGGTACTGTCATCATATAGACCTAAACAACCAGGCTGGTACTGACATCATATAGACCCAAACAACCAGGCTGGTACTGACATCATATAGACCCAAACAACCAGGCTGGTACTGACATCATATAGACATAAACAACCAGCCTGGTACTGTCATCATATAGACCTAAACAACCAGCCTGGTACTGTCATCATATAGACCTAAACAACCAGCCTGGTACTGTCATCATATAGACCTAAACAACCAGGCTGGTACTGTCATCATATAGACCCAAACAACCAGCCTGGTACTGACATCATATAGACCTAAACAACCAGCCTGGTACTGTCATCATATAGACCCAAACAACCAGGCTGGTACTGTCATCATATAGACCTAAACAACCAGCCTGGTACTGTCATCATATAGACCTAAACAACCAGCCTGGTACTGACATCATTATAGACCCAAACAACCAGGCTGGTACTGTCATCATATAGACCTAAACAACCAGCCTGGTACTGACATCATATAGACCTAAACAACCAGGCTGGTACTGTCATCATATAGACCTAAACAACCAGCCTGGTACTGTCATCATATAGACCTAAACAACCAGGCTGGTACTGACATCATATAGACCTAAACAACCAGGCTGGTACTGTCATCATATAGACCTAAACAACCAGCCTGGTACTGTCATGATATAGACCCAAACAACCAGCCTGGTACTGAGATCATATAGACCTAAACAACCAGCCTGGTACTGACATCATATAGACCCAAACAACCAGGCTGGTACTGTCATCATATAGACCTAAACAACCAGCCTGGTACTGTCATCATATAGACCTAAACAACCAGCCTGGTACTGTCATCATATAGACCTAAACAACCAGCCTGGTACTGTCATCATATAGACCTAAATAACCAGCCTGGTACTGACATCATATAGACCTAAACAACCAGCCTGGTACTGACATCATATAGACCTAAACAACCAGGCTGGTACTGACATCATATAGACCTAAACAACCAGCCTGGTACTGTCATCATATAGACCTAAACAACCAGGCTGGTACTGTCATCATATAGACCTAAACAACCAGCCTGGTACTGTCATCATATAGACCCAAACAACCAGGCTGGTACTGACATCATATAGACCTAAACAACCAGCCTGGTACTGACATCATATAGACCTAAACAACCAGCCTGGTACTGTCATCATATAGACCTAAACAACCAGCCTGGTACTGTCATCATATAGACCTAAACAACCAGGCTGGTACTGACATCATATAGACCTAAACAACCAGACTGGTACTGACATCATATAGACCTAAACAACCAGCCTGGTACTGACATCATATAGACCTAAACAACCAGGCTGGTACTGACATCATATAGACCTAAACAACCAGCCTGGTACTGACATCATATAGACCTAAACAACCAGCCTGGTACTGACATCATATAGACCTAAACAACCAGGCTGGTACTACTGACATCATATAGACCCAAACAACCAGGCTGGTACTGTCATCATATAGACCCAAACAACCAGGCTGGTACTGTCATCATATAGACCTAAACAACCAGCCTGGTACTGTCATCATATAGACCTAAACAACCAGGCTGGTACTGACATCATATAGACCTAAACAACCAGCCTGGTACTGACATCATATAGACCTAAACAACCAGCCTGGTACTGACATCATATAGACCTAAACAACCAGGCTGGTACTACTGACATCATATAGACCCAAACAACCAGGCTGGTACTGTCATCATATAGACCCAAACAACCAGGCTGGTACTGTCATCATATAGACCTAAACAACCAGCCTGGTACTGTCATCATATAGACCTAAACAACCAGCCTGGTACTGTCATCATATAGACACAAACAACCAGCCTGGTACTGTCATCATATAGACCTAAACAACCAGCCTGGTACTGTCATCATATAGACCTAAACAACCAGCCTGGTACTGACATCATATAGACCCAAACAACCATGCTGGTACTGACATCATATAGACCCAAACAACCAGGCTGGTACTGTCATCATATAGACCTAAACAACCAGCCTGGTACTGTCATCATATAGACCCAAACAACCAGGCTGGTACTGTCATCATATAGACCTAAACAACCAGCCTGGTACTGTCATCATATAGACCTAAACAACCAGGCTGGTACTGACATCATATAGACCTAAACAACCAGGCTGGTACTGACATCATATAGACCCAAACAACCAGGCTGGTACTGTCATCATATACACCTAAACAACCAGCCTGGTACTGACATCATAAGCCACACGTACAAACTCACTCACGTGGTTCCCTTCTCACACAAACACACAATTTCTGTAGGATGACTCAGTCGTGTCGATCAATAGCCTCATTAGATACTATGATCTCATCCCCCTCTTCTCATCTAATGTGTTTGTGTGTGAGTGAGAGAGTATATGTGTGTGTCAGTGAGTTATGTGTTTGTGTCTATTTTTGTGTGTGTGTGTGTCTGTGTGTCTGTGTGTGTGTGTGTGTGTGTGTGTGTGTGTGTGTGTGTGTCTCTCTCAGGGTTTCCGTTACCCGGCATTTACCGGCCAATGGCCGTCTATAATTTCAATTGGCTGGCAAATATAAGTCTGAACACAAAGTGCCTCACCGGTCAACACTCAACAGTATTAACTCATTGACCGCCACGCTGTTTGCCCATCTCTACTCAATGGCGCCAGCGTTATTGACCATTTTAGCGATGTTTGCGGACCCATCGTGTGTTCTGTATTATAGCTATGGAGACAATAGTATGGCTCATTTGACAGGCATTATTCATAGTCCAACACTGACTAACCAGTTAATTTCTACATACTGTAGTTTGTGCGCTATTCCATGCTAAACATCGGCCCTTTCCAAAAGAATCCAGTCTTTTTTCATATATTGCAAGATATGACGCGTTATATGCATTATGCCCAAATCGTTCGGGTTGCTCGCCTGAAACTCCAAATACTTCCAAATCAAAGGTATATACCATATACATATGCAGGGAACAAAATTAACTTTTTGGCTTACCAGCCACCTTAAAAAACTACCAGCCAGGCAGATTTTTTTTACCAGCCAAAAATTTGAAATCGCTTTTTAGTATATCGCCATGTGTTATTATTATTACTATATACAGGGCTCTACGCTAACCTTTTCCCCAGGGAGCACATGTGCTCCTAAATAAAAATAAAAATTAGGAGCACACAAAGAAATTTAGGAGCACAGTGAACATTTTTCAAGTAAGTTTATTAACAAACTATTTATTACATGCATATTATACTTTGCGTGCATGTGCATACTAAGGGTTAACATCTGTGCAATAGCACATATCACCAAAATCACACATTGGCCCATGCCTACTAGACAGAACATGGAAAATTCTTTATACAATTATTTAATTCATTATAATTTAAACGCTATTTAATCAATAGTAATTAATACAATTATTCTGTTACAGCTACTGAGCTATATACTATAGCTACTGTCCATCAATATCTTCCTTTTGAATGAAATAGGTTCAGGAGAGAGATGGAGGGAGAGAGAGCGAGACACACAGAGATAGACGGAGAGAGACAGATTCTCAGCCCTCCCTTCCCTCACTATGCCTCTCAGGGCTCTACAGTGCGACCATATTACTCGCATTTGCCCCTAGAAATATGTGTGTGCGAACCGGAAAAAATCAATTACTCGCACAGTGTGCGAGTGAAGATTACAACCTCAGTCATGCTTTTTTCTCTCCGCTGCTAATCGTTCAAAAACTACAAGTCCCACATTGCACTCAAGCCAACAGTCCAATCACAGTAGAGTGGTTTCTACTGGTTTCAAGGGAAAGAAAGGAAATGACCAATCGGAAGCTTTCATTTGCTTTTTTACTTCCGGAAAGTCCGCCATTGCGCTATGCGAGGCTTTTCCGAGACAGTAACATTAAGTTTTATGTAACTAATTCTAGTCTTACCAATAGCAATAGATTTTAGAACACCTAGATTTATCTATAGCAATAGTAATATAACGTTAATGCAACAAAACGAATGCCTTGCTTTGTTAATCATAACGTTGATGCAGTAGTGTATGTCGTTGTGTTGGCTGTAACGGACGTGAGAACAACATAACACTGTAGGGCTGGGCGATATGGCCAAAAACGTTATCGCGATAAAATTATAAAATTATTTTCATATAACTCGATATCGATAATTATCGTTGATATAATGTCTGTCAAGTTTAATTAACTTCTTATGCCCGGCGGCGATGGACGGGCTATTAATAGCATAGATATATATAATAGACTTGTTTTGCTGCTGCGAATGTTGATGTCGTCATCAGTCCGCGCACGTTAGCAGTTAGCCGACAAGCAGAGTATCTCATGACAATATGTCTGTGTCCCATTCCCGTTTGCACACGCAGATACACACACATGCACACAGTGGGCCAGTGACTTTGGTGGTATGTGCTATTGCACAGATGTGTCCCGTTCCCGTTTGCACATGCACGCACATTACAAATATAAATTTATTTTTGAAAAAATAAAAGAAACTCTGTTACTTGAAATATTTTCACTGTGCTCCTAAATATTTTTGTGTGCTCCTAAATTTCTTTGTGTGCTCCTAAATTGTTTGGGAAAAGGTTAGCGTAGAGCCCTGCCTCTGAGCGTCCCCAGTGATTAGCGTTAGCAGTAGTTAGCGTTAGCAGGTTAGCTTAGTTGGAGTACCCAGTTAGCAGATAACATTACAGTAGTTATTGTTTTTAGCGCGACGTGGGTATAACTGGCGAGGATGCAAAGCATGTTAGACAATTGGAACTGCTGCTCGCAGAGTTTTCGTTGCACATAGAAGCAGCGTGACTCGAGATGAGTTGTTACAGAGCCAATCCACGCTGCTTCGTGTCTATTATGAAATGACAATTGCGCAGTTGACACGCCCACTACGCAAGACTATTACTCGCACACTGTGCTCCTAAATGATTTTTCTGGTTCGCAAATGCGAGTGAAATGTGACAGACTAGGGCTGCACGATTAATAATCTTTTTTTTTTTTACTTTGACCAGTCACCTGGTTCTTTTAGCGTTTATCGCTTTTTCTTCGCATTCATACTTGGTCAAGTTCGACCGACAGAAGCAGGCTGAAAGGGTTCAGATGGGGGGGAAAGACACTCTGGGAAAGGCACGGCTGCCGTCCGGGATTCGAACGCGCTCAGCCCCAGATCCGCGCGAGCGCGGTTGTCCACGGCGCTGAAATAGCACTCGCGGTACGTGGTGAGCTACTGGAGCTCCCCGATTAATAATCTTTTTATCAAAATCGCGATTTGGAATGATGCAATTATCAAATCGCAAAAAAAAATTAAATCGCATACCGTAATTCCTCTAATAGTAACCCCGGCTTGTATTTGTTTCAACTGTAGCGGATACCAGGCTTGTATTAGGAGGAGGCATGTATAAGAGAGAGGCCTATATTTCTAATTTTCAAACAGATCATAATGAATAAATCAACATTTTGTGTCAGTTTGAACCCAGTAAAATGTACTGGGTTCATTTATTGAAACCAAGTACTGTATGAAATACGGTAGTAAACAGTGCAATTACAGGTGGTCAAAAAAAGTTAAATAAAGTAAAATAGTGCAATCACAATACTGGTATAATAATAATAATAATAATAATAATAATAATAATAATAATAATAATAATAATAATAATAATAATAATAATAATAATAATAATAATAACTTCGTTTTATACAATTCTGAGGTAGGCTTACTCTCTTGGTAAACATTAACACCATACCATTATATGGTATTTACTGCACAGCCAGGCCAGCATATAACAACAATAACAAAATATATTGCCTATGGTAAATCCGTTGAGGGAAATACCGTAATTCCTCTAATATACATGAAACCCGGCTTGTATTAGGAGGCCGGCTTATAATTGCTTAGCTCAACAGCGCACCCGGTCATTAATAGAGACCCGGTTTTTAATTGAATACCGGTTACTATTAGAGGAATTACGGTATATATATAACCAGGAAGTCCCATTGAGATACAAGATCGGTTTGGGAGAGGGAGGTAAGGGGTTTTAGATTGTGTGTTGTGAAGTTTAGACTTCAGAGAGGGAGAGTAAAGCACAGAAAAAAAGGTACCGTTGGGTAGCGGTATCGATTCCCAGGTAGAAATAAACATTTTCAGGCTCGGTGTCCCGAAAACACCCACCGCGTAGGCCAGATGCAAGCCGCATTTTACAATAAACTTCTGTGGGGCTGCTTATATATTTTTTTATTATAATCGCAATCGCCTAACCGAGACCAGCAACCGTGCCTACAAGTCGGCGTCTTGAGTTCTTCAAAAAAGGAATATTTTTTATTTATTTTTTTGGTTATTTTTCTCTTTTATATATATATATATATATATATATATATATATATATATATATATATATATATATATATATATATATATATATATATATATATATATATATATATATATATAATTACAGTTCAAGTGTTGAAGAACATATTTAGTATAACAGCGAACAGATATAATAACTCTAATTGTAAGAAATCTGTGTTTAAAAAAGGCTTTTTTGAGACAGAAATCTGATCCTCAAAGGCGCTTAAAACAAAATTACAAACATCACAAAACAAACTGGTCAGACTACTACTTGACCTGAACCCCAGAACCCACCTCACCCCTGCCCACTTTGACAACCTAGGATGGCTTAGAGTAGACGACAGAGTACAGCAACTTGCAATGGGCCTGGTCTACAAGATACACTATACGACCGGGGTGCCCATGTACATGTCAAAATACTTCCCAAAGGTCAGTGAATACCACAACCACTACACCAGAGGAAGCTCAACAAATCATGTTAAACCCAGATTCGGCTCAAACAAGGGACTAAACACGTTTCGCAATTATGCCACAACAATGTGGAACGCCCTACCCAAAGCTGTAAAGGAATGTGAATCCCTGCCCACATTCAAAACCGCTCTTAAAGAGCACCTACGGGAGGCTGCAATTCGAAACTGGCCACCGTAAATGCCCAAAACCCCCACCACCTCCTAATAGACAATCTCCTCCCCACCGCATGTATATATTCCCTCCCCGCCATATGTATATTTCTCTCCCACCCACCCACCCCCTCCTAATGTACAGTCCCCTCCCCATCATATGTATATACTCTGTCAGGATCTAGGGGTAACATTACTGTATATTTGAATACCGTTTGTCACAAATGTATCAGTACTAAATACCTATATGTCCCTATGCCATAAATGTCATGTATGTTGTGTATGTCATAAATGTCTATATGAATTGAAAATGGGGGACCCTGATGGAAACAAGACAAACGTCTTTCTCAGGTCTGCATCCCCTTAACAATTGTATGTATTGAGCCGTACTGTATTGTACCCATTCTGCAATCTGTTAAATAAAGTTTTCATTCATTCATTCATTCATCCTCTGCACGGAGCCTGGGGGGCTGGTCATTTTTGCATGTGAATGGTCTGCGCGTTGAGAGGTACGCCCACACTGTGTTTATATTCAGATTCACTGAGCCGTGCTGCTCATTTCACTGTTAACGATGGACGCACAGAGATTGTCAGCTGCTCTTAACAGAGGAAGAGAAGGACGAAATATTGACTCCTCGAATTTAATGCATGAGTACATTACGGACTACATGAGTGATGACAGTTAGGGATGGGTACAGAAGTCGATACTTTTGAGGTACCGAACCGAAACACGTCGGTACTACCGAGTATCGAATCAAGTGAGAAACCGAAAAAAAAATATAAAAAAATAAAAAAAATTATAAATTTTTTATTTTTTTAAACTTTTTTTTTCATGTCAACGTTCACACGCACAATATATGCTTACCTAGGATTTGACTTGATTCAACAACAAAGCAGTCGGAGCAATGACAAGCCGAAAACTGTCGAAATTGTAGTTATTTGAAGTTTGGATTTAATTTTTTACGACTGAGGTAGGTAAATTAAATTTCTTGAGACTAAAGTACCGAAAAAAGGTACCGTTGGGTACCGGTATCGATTCACAGGTACGGTTCAAATGTGAAAGGTACCCATCCCTAATGACAGTACAGGTGAGCGGCCAGCTGTATCATCATCATCCGACGACGACGAGAAGGGAAACAGAGGAGACGAACTTGTTTTAGATTCAATAGAATCCAACGACGATGCAGTCAGACGACGAGGATGAAGAAAAAGACATTTGCGTTGAAACTGTATCATTGGGCTTTTCAGCTGAATCGACCATGCGATCAGTTGAAAATATGTCTGGTTTAACGGTGGAGAGCGAAATAGCAGAGGAACTCAGAAAGATACAAACGTTCGATTGTAATTGCCAGAAACGCCGAAAGGAAAATTCCGAACGATCTGCCCTGTCTTGTTCAAAAAAATTGTCGTTGAGTTAATCTACCAAAACAGATTGGACACCGCGTCGTTGACACCAAGAGAAAGGGACATGTGTCTGTTGTCCATGATTGGAACATGCCAAAATGTTTCAGAGATGACTCAAAAGACCAAGAAAGTCAACGGCGTACGCGTGGCTTCACAGACAACATACAGATTTCACGACGTTGTCGTCTGTCGTCCAACGTTCTGTTTCATTTATGGGTAAGTGTATTTATGATTGTATATTGTATTGTATACGTAGATGTAGATGTATGTTTAGATAGTCTTCGAGTTGGCCATTGTCCCCGTGAGGGCGTCCATTTTGGATATTCTGAGAATTGTAGTCTTTGTGCGGCCATTTTGTAATGCACATCGCTAGCGTTGGAATTCTTAAAAACAACACTCCTGAATGGATCTATCGGGTTCAAGGTTCATGTATGAATTTCTTTAATAACGCTTATTATTCGGGATAATATAACACAAAAGGTAAAGTTTTTGACAAATATTGAAAGGCTTTCAAGTTTCTCTTCCCTATTGTTAACATTTCCCCAAGGGGATCAATATCTTATCTTATATCAGTTTAGGAATGAACTGAGTGACGGTATTCTATATTCATATTAAAATAGCATTTTTGTTTAGGATCAGCGATGGGCTTCTCAAAAGCCTTTTCAAACACTACAAGACGGATGGCCTGACACCACGTGAGAGGAAGAAACAGTCGCGGACCCACAAGCGTTTTGTCTCTGGCCGACATAAAACAGGTTGTGAATTTCTGATCAATTATGCCGTCCTACATGCGATCGTGTTGCCTGGTCATCATGCTGGTCACAAGGATTTCACTGCAAAGTTACTGCCAACCAATGTGACCAAAACTTCCATGTGACACACACACACACCCATATCCCCCGGTGACATAACTCCCACTTCTCCATTACAACAATAACTGTGAACTTGCATTGCTGCACTATACAGATTCTATTCTATTCTACCAATCTAACAAAAACACTTGTCT
The DNA here is from genome assembly GCF_963971535.1 of Notolepis coatsorum. Classification (NCBI taxonomy): domain Eukaryota; kingdom Metazoa; phylum Chordata; class Actinopteri; order Aulopiformes; family Paralepididae; genus Notolepis; species Notolepis coatsorum. Next base: position 97,988,091 of record NC_140168.1, read on the forward strand.
TTTCAGGATATCGCGTTATTGGTCAGAGATCCTTCGTTTGGTTGTGGAAAGCACTTCTTCCGCAGATAATGAGCTCAAAACCCAGGACAGATCTGTGTTCTCAATGCTATGTATGTGATGAATAAACAAAATGTCACTTTAAACAAAATGGAAAGGTCACTTTAAAGGAAAGAACCGATGTGGTGCTTGTATAGTATAGTTTAGATTATAGTAGTATAGCATAATGACAGAGTTGAAACTGTATATTGTATTAGCATGTCTATTTTTATCATACACATCTTATGCCTTCTTATTACCTGTTTTTTATGTCTATTTTATTATTAGTATTATTGCACAATCGATGTGGGCATGACCACCCGCATTTCACTGTATGCCCTGGTATGTATGTGACGAATAAACCTCTTGAATTGATTTGATATCTCAGTCTGCTGATTTGTCATGACATGATAATATTTCTATTACATACTATTATCATACTACTGCTATTACATACTATTATTATTTAGATAAGATATTCCTTTATTGATCCCCTTGGGGAAATTCAGACATCATAGCAGCATGGGGGAAGGGGGGGTACAGGTAGTAAAAACAACACAAGCAGTGTAAACAAATAGGTCAATATAATTTACTATCTAACTAACTGAAATATATATTCACAGTATTCACATAAGGTGCAGTATGCATAAGGTAGTGTTATAATTTACTATCTAACTAACTGAAATATCCATTATTCGCAGTATCACAGTATCCACATAAGGTGCAGTATGCCTAAGGTAGTGTTATTGTCCTCCTTGGGTTCCTATTAGTTCTAAACTACTATTAGTTTAGACTAGTAGTTCTATTACTACTACAATACAAAGTGTTTGATTTTGTATCTGATCCGTCATGACAGCATGGCTGTCACAGCACTTAATTAGCACTTAACTATTCAGGGGAGAGGTGTGGTTGGGAGGTATTGTTTACGCCCAGCAGAAACCCGGTGTAGGTAGGGATGGGTACCGAATTCTGTACTTTTAAAAGGTACTTACCGAAACACGTCGGTACTACCGAGTATCGATTCACGTGAGATACAGAAGAAAAACGTTTTTTTTTTTTTTTTTTTTATGTCAACGTTCACACGCACAATATACGCTTACCTAGGATTTGACTTGATTCAACAACAAAGCAGTCGGGGCAATGGCAAGCCGAAAACTGTCGCAAGTGTAGTTATTTGAAGTTTGGATATTTTTCTTCACGACTGAGGTAGGTAGATTACATTTTTAGAGACTAAAGTACAGAAGAAAGGTACCGTTGGGTACCGGTATCGATTCACAGGTACCGGTACCGTATCGGTTCAAATGTGACGGGTACCCAGGCCTAACAAAATTAATAGTTGGTTTCAGGTTGGTTGTCAGTTTGGCCATGGGTAGGTAGGGAATTTATTTTATTTTATTTTTTTATTTTATTCTTTCCCACGGCGACTATGGATAGGGAATTTCTTTATTTAATTAAAATGTTCACAACAACATGGATGCATGTACTCTGCCAGCATGTTTAATATCCATAATACTAAATGTTTGACTAAGATTTCTATGAAACTTTATTCTTAAAAAAAAAAAAAAAAAAAAATAAGTAAAAAATAATTTTTTTTATAATTTTTAAAAAAAAACTCATAAAATATATTGGGTCGCACCTAAATCGGCAGGGTCGGTCGGCAACCTGAAACAAACTATTAATTTTGTTAGGCCCCATCCCTAGGTGTAGGTGTTAAAATGTGGCTCATCTTTGAGAGCAGTTTTCCCTGCTTCAGTCTCTGGGAAAAAAATACTGCTACAAGATTTTAAATGAGCACATTATAATAATAACATTCTCAGATTTCAATGTATGACACATCATTTGAAAGCTTACATTCTGTACTTAATCTGGAAAATGGAGACATGACTGGCACAATCGCTGGACTCGGTTACAAATGCTTGCACTGTATAGCCCTGATAGAATACTCTAATATGCTCATATGGCTCCCAATTATTTTACACGCCAGAGTGGCTGAGTAGCCCCTGTAATTTACCAGCCAAAGAGGAAATCTACACGCCATTGCCGTTTGGCGGGTGCTTATTTTGTTCCCTGCATATGCGTCTTCACAAAATCATCAATAAATCCCAGTCGTCCCACGGTGATTGCAATTACTCGTGTATATTGGGCATGGCTACCATACGGGAAAGAATAGGTCTGAGGCACCAGATCTCCTCCCGATTGCTATGTCCTGATCCACTCCGAGGCGGAAGCAGCCGGAGGTAAACTCAGTACTGGAAGACAACGGATATCCCCAGTTCAAAAGGTAGGCGATACGGCCACCTGGCGGGATTCGATCGTCATTGCAATTCCAACGTAGGCAGCTGTTGGCGACGAAACCCGGGTTTGACGGGCAAAGACAGTACTAAGACTCACCGGTCAACAGTACTAAGACTCACCGGTCAACAGTACTAAGACTCACCGGTCAACAGCACTAAGACTCACCTGTCAACAGCACTTGTCGAAGACTCACCGGTCAACAGTATTAAGACTCACTGGTCAACAGCACTAAGACTCACTGGTCAACAGCATTAAGACTCACTGGTCAACAGCATTAAGACTCACTGGTCAACAGCATTAAGACTCACCGGTCAACAGTATTAAGACTCACTGGTCAACAGTATTAAGACTCACTGGTCAACAGTAGTAAGACTCACCGGTCAACAGTATTAAGACTCACTGGTCAACAGTATTAAGACTCACCGGTCAACAGCACTAAGACTCACTGGTCAACAGTATTTAAGACTCACCGGTCAACAGTATTAAGACTCACCGGTCAACAGTAGTAAGACTCACCGGTCAACAGTATTAAGACTCACCGGTCAACAGTATTAAGACTCACCGGTCAACAGCACTAAGACTCACCGGTCAACAGCACTAAGACTCACCGGTCAACAGTATTAAGACTCACCGGTCAACAGTATTAAGACTCACCGGTCAACAGCACTAAGACTCACCGGTCAACAGCATTAAGACTCACTGGTCAACAGTACTAAGACTCACTGGTCAACAGCACTAAGACTCACCGGTCAACAGCATTAAGACTCACTGGTCAACAGTACTAAGACTCACTGGTCAACAGTACTAAGACTCAACGGTCAACAGTATTTAAGACTCACCGGTCAACAGTATTTAAGACTCACTGGTCAACAGTACTAAGACTCACCGGTCAACAGCACTAAGACTCACCGGTCAACAGTATTTAAGACTCACTGGTCAACAGCACTAAGACTCACCGGTCAACAGCACTAAGACTCACCGGTCAACAGTATTAAGACTCACCGGTCAACAGTATTAAGACTCACCGGTCAACAGCACTAAGACTCACCGGTCAACAGCATTAAGACTCACTGGTCAACAGTACTAAGACTCACTGGTCAACAGCACTAAGACTCACCGGTCAACAGCATTAAGACTCACTGGTCAACAGTACTAAGACTCACTGGTCAACAGTACTAAGACTCAACGGTCAACAGTATTTAAGACTCACTGGTCAACAGTACTAAGACTCACCGGTCAACAGCACTAAGACTCACCGGTCAACAGTACTAAGACTCACCGGTCAACAGTATTTAAGACTCACTGGTCAACAGTACTAAGACTCACCGGTCAACAGCACTAAGACTCACCGGTCAACAGTATTTAAGACTCACTGGTCAACAGCACTAAGACTCACCGGTCAACAGTATTAAGACTCACCGGTCAACAGCACTAAGACTCACCGGTCAACAGCACTAAGACTCACCGGTCAACAGTATTAAGACTCACCGGTCAACAGTATTAAGACTCACCGGTCAACAGCACTAAGACTCACCGGTCAACAGTATTTAAGACTCACTGGTCAACAGTATTTAAGACTCACTGGTCAACAGTACTAAGACTCACCGGTCAACAGCACTAAGACTCACCGGTCAACAGCACTAAGACTCACCGGTCAACAGTATTTAAGACTCACTGGTCAACAGTATTTAAGACTCACTGGTCAACAGCACTAAGACTCACTGGTCAACAGTATTAAGACTCACCGGTCAACAGTACTAAGACTCAACGGTCAACAGTATTAAGACTCCTGTCCTCACTCTCCACTCTCACAAGACTGTATGAAATCGGACTCAACCCTCAGGTGATGAGGTCATAGACGTGGGACTCAACCCTCAGGTGATGAGGTCATAGACGTGGGACTCAGCAGAAGCCCCATGAGGTCATAGACGTGGGACTCAGCAGAAGCCCCATGATACGTCTGTTCACCTCATTCCAGTCATTTATATTCCAGTAGAATTGGAATGTCAAGCAAAAAAATATATATATAATTTTATTTTTATATCGATACCTTGCCTCACTGTATCAATATAATATCAGCACGCCGTATTGATTTACCCCCCCCCCTACGAGGACATGTGTGTACTAGGTGGTTCTCGGTGTGTTCTGGGGTGAATTCAGTCGACTGTAGGGTAATCAAGCAACCAACCAAGCAGCCTACCTGCTCATCCATCTGTTCATGTGTGTCTTACTGTTTCTCACACTCAGTCTGTTGTTTTTCTCTCTCTCTCACACTCTCTCTCACACATACACAAACTATGAAATATGCCAATGACTCATGAGTGTGTGAGGTGTGGTTCAGGGTGTGATGGTTTGAGTCCAGCTGAGCCACAGCAAGAGATATTATACACAGCCTGACTATAGATGCCAGTGGATGAATAATAAATAGAGAGATAGATAGAGATAGAGATAGAGAGAGACAGACAGACAGACAGGCAGACAGACAGAATTCAGAAACATTTTATCATGGATGAACAAAACTTTCAATGTGAATGCTTGATTTGAATTTCAATGACTTTTTAAGCACATTGTTAAAAAAATAGCTGTTCAAGGAATTCCAGGCCTAGACTTTTTTTGGTAAAAAATCAAGCACTTTAAGCACTTCAAGGACCTTGTGTGAACCTGTTTGATACACAGTTCTAGAGGAGGCTCGCAGAGCAAACATGCCACTGCCATTGTACTTGTATAATGTGTATGTGACAAATAAATGTTGACGGAGAGAGAAAGAGAAAGAGAGAGAGAGATAGAGAGAGAGACCTGCTGCTCATCTGTCCTATAGGAAGGACAGGGTGGGACAAAGAGACAGGCCTTGGACTCCTGGTAGGGCAGAGGTCACAGCACACTGTATTGAAGGAAAACGCATGCTTCAAATAGTACTCGCTGGCGTAGAGCGAGGTTTCTTTAACCACAGGGATCACGACCAGGGTTTCCGATGTCCGGTAATTACAGTTTTTTTTTACCGGGAAAATCTGTTGAAGTCCGATATATTTAAATCTCTCTGGTCATAATGTCCTGTGAAAATAATTCCCTCTAAGCACAACGGTCTTCATTAGATAAAACCAATAGATAAACATTGTGTATGACAAAATAAATATGGGCTGTTTAAAGTGTGAATAGTTGTTGTAAGTACTCGCACTATGTTTCAATATAATCCGTTTTACCATTCATTAATTATAAACACAGACGTAAGGTGTCCACCGCGCTCAGAACGTCAAATTCTATCAACACTTATTTTTAAGCTCCGGCCAAAATGTGTGGTGACGTGTTGACCAATTTCGTAGGGGGATCCCAATGATATATCAATAAAAACGTACCGTCAGTTATGGGCGGCTACGTGGCGTAGTGGGCAAGGCGCTCGCCACGAATGACGGAGACGCTGGGCTTGCCTGTTCGAGCCCAGCGCTCCACATTGCTTTCAGTTTAGCTGGTCGTTCATACTAATACACATTGGCCGTATTAGGGGGTGGGAAACTGATGGGTGGGGATCGGGCGTTGTGGACAGCGACTCCTACAGGTCGGTTGGTGCGCCTGCGCAGTAGAATCAGGAAGTGTCGGGGGCAGCGTGAGCCTCCCACGCGTTACTCCTCGCCACTGAGAGATCGAGCTGCGCAGGTGAAAAGATGCGACTGCTGTTACCTCAAGTACCGGAGGGGACTTGTGCTATGTATGACTTAGTCCACATTGCAGCCGGCTTGTGGGAGGCAAGAAACAGCGTTCGTGACAGGGGAGGGTTGAATTGGATGATACGAAATTGGGATGGGAGAAAAATATAGAAAATGGGAGAAAAAGTGGATTAAAAAAAAAACGTACCGTCAGTTCATGTCCAAGGGATATGTTCACACAGCAAGTTTCACCAGTTCCTGGCATTTTTAACCAGTGGAGAAAGGTAAGAGAGATTTCACTATCGTTTTTCTTATATGAATTATTCAACCTACGTTAATAAAACATACCTGGTGATAGGGATGGGTACCTTTCACATTTAGTCTCAAAATGTAATCTACCGGGCGCCCCAGTGGCGAACCACATAGCGCGTTCAGCCGCGACACGGCCGACCCGGGTTCGACTCCCGAACCCGTCGTTATTTGCCGAATGTCTTCCCCCCACTCTGTCTCCCTCTACTGGACTGCTCAGTAGCAATAAAGCGATAAAATGCCAAAAATAAAATCTAAAAAAATAAATTAAAAAAAATGTAATCTTGAAAAAATCTTCAGTCGTGAAAAAAAAATCCAAACTTCAAATAACTACACTTTCGACCGTTTTCGGCTTGCCATTGCCCCGACTGTTGAATCAAGTCAAATCCTAGGTAAGCGTATATTGTGTGTGTGAACGTTGACATGAAAATAAAAAAGGTAAAATTTTTTTAAATAAAAGTACCTTTAAAAGTACTGAATTCGTCAACTACAGTTTGCTGTGAACATTATATGTGTAGTGTTCTGAAGCGATGTCGAGATTCATTTGGGGTGTGACGCTGCTGCAGCGCGACCTGTGGTTTGCTGATGAGAATGGTGGGCGGGAGCTGCAGCTGGATTAGCGTATCGCTGCGTTGGGAGGCAAAGATAGTCATTGGATTCGGCAAATCACGCAACGTTTAGATTTCAGTGAACCCCACACGATAATGTTGCCGTCTCTCTCTCTCTAGTCAGTAGTGCGAAATTTCTCAGTTCTTCGCTTGATATAATTAATACAAATGTCCAATATAACGGTATTCATTAGCTCATAAAAATGTGATTATAACAGACTGCTGTTTAATGTCGGGCCGATTTGATTTCAAGTCAGCAGCACGTGAGTCTATCGACAGGACTTATTTTATTTGGAATATAATGTATACGCAAAAGTAGCCTAGTTTTAAGTTCAAATATTATAAATCTACATGCCTTGAGGATGTCATTCTTTATATAGCCTGCCTATCAATTGTTGTTGTTGTTGTTGTTGGTCTGTACTAGGGATGTTCCATATTGGCTTTTTTACCGATATCCGATGTACCGATATTGTCCAACTCTTAATTTCCGATACCGATATCAACCGATACAAAAGTATGCATTGATGTGTTAATTTCACTGGATGCATTCAACAAGGCATTCTAAATGTAAACATTATCTGTGCATCTCCCCTTTTCTTCTCCCTCTCCCTCTGGTTCTAACTATCCCTTTCTCTTTTTCCTTCTCTCTCCCTTATTTATTGTAATTTTCCTTGTATACTATTGCTACTGTAATTTTAAATGTTCGTTACTTGTATGCATGTACATAACCTTGTTTTTGTTGCAGCCCCCCCCCTTCCCTCAAAAGGCTTTTTCTTTTTGATCAGGCTGCTTTTGTATATAAGAATTTACTTGCCTGGGTAAATAAAAAATGTAATTGTACAAATAATACATTTAAAATGTAATCAGACAACTCTAGTCTGTACAGAAGAGGCGCAAGACTTGCTCACCTGTACCGAGGAATCCTTTGAAGCGCTCCCCCAGACGGTCCACAAAGGCCCCGCAGATATCTATCCCCATCAGCGCCACCTAGAGAGAGAGAGAGAGAGAGACGGGAGGTGGAGAGAAAAGAGAGGGAATTAGTATCTTGACAACTTTAACGAGTGTGAAACAGTCTGGGGCCATGGCGCGATGACGAGGAGGTGCGGCAAATCAGTGGCATCAAGGTGAAAGAAGGTGGTTACACTTGCTAGCTAATGCTAGCAGGCCTACAGACTGGTGAGACGGCTAACGTTGATAGCTGCTAATGCTAGCAGGCCTACAGACTGGTGAGACGGCTGACGTTGATAGCTGCTAATGCTAGCAGGCCTACAGACTGGTGAGACGGCTAACGTTGATAGCTGCTAATGCTAGCAGGCCTACAGACTGGTGAGACGGCTAACGTTGATAGCTGCTAATGCTAGCAGGCCTACAGACTGGTGAGACGGCTAATGTTGATAGCTGCTAATGCTAGCAGGCCTACAGACTGGTGAGACGGCTAACGTTGATAGCTGCTAATGCTAGCAGGCCTACAGACTGGTGAGATGGCTAACGTTGATAGCTGCTAATGCTAGCAGGCCTACAGATAGGTGAGACGGCTAACGTTGATAGCTGCTAATGCTAGCAGACCTACAGACGGGTGAGACAGCTATCGTTGATAGCTTTGATAGATGTGTTTGTGTGTCTGTCTCTACTCCAGTGGAGGTAAATAGATGTGTCGGTCTCTACTCCAGTAGAGGTATATAGATGTGTCGGTCTCTACTCCAGTAGAGCTAAATAGATGTCTGTCTAGCTACTCCAGTAGAGGCAGGGAACAAAATTAACTTTTTGGCCTACCAGCCAGGCATTTTCTTTACCAGGCAGCCAAAAATTATAAATAGCTTTTTAGTATATCACCATGTGTTATTATTACTATATACAGGGCTCTACGCTAACCTTTTTCCCAGGGAGCACATGTGCTCCTAAATTAGAAAAAATTAGGAGCACAGTGAAAATTTTTCAAGTAACAGAGTTTATTACTGGAGGGACTATACAACTCCCGCTGCCTCAAAAAAGCAGTAAAAATACTGAAGGACCCACACCACCCGGGCAACAAGCACCTCGTGCGGCTGCGCTCGGGCAGGCGTTTCAGCGTCATGCCCACCCGGACTAACAGACTGAAGTTTAGTTTTTATCCCAGGGCCATATGTGCACTAAAATCAGCTAAATTTTAAAACAACAGTCTCCTAGATGAGTCTGTCTCTCTACTCCAGTAAAGGTAAATAGATGCGTCTGTCTCTACTCCAGTAAAGGTAAATAGATGTGTCTCTCTCTACTCCAGTAAAGGTAAATAGATGTGTCTCTCTCTACTCCAGTAAAGGTAAATATGTGTCTCTCTCTCTACTCCAGTAAAGGTAAATATGTGTCTCTCTCTCTACTCCAGTAAAGGTAAATAGATGTGTCTCTCTCTACTTCAGTAAAGGTAAATAGATGTGTCTGTCTCTACTCCAGTAAAGGTAAATAGATGTGTCTATCTCTACTCCAGTAGAGGTAAATAGATGTCTCTCTCTCTACTCCAGTAAAGGTAAATAGATGTGTCGGTCTCTACTCCAGTAGAGGTAAATAGATGCGTCTCTCTCTACTCCAGTAAAGGTAAATAGATGCGTCTGTCTCTACTCCAGTAAAGGTAAATAGATGTGTCTCTCTCTACTCCAGTAAAGGTAAATAGATGTGTCTCTCTCTCTACTCCAGTAAAGGTAAATAGATGTGTCTCTCTCTCTACTCCAGTAAAGGTAAATAGATGTGTCTCTCTCTCTACTCCAGTAAAGGTAAATAGATGTGTCTGTCTCTACTCCAGTAAAGGTAAATAGATGTGTCTGTCTCTACTCCAGTAGAGGTAAATAGATGCGTCTGTCTCTCTACTCCAGTAAAGGTAAATAGATGAGTCTCTCTCTACTCCAGTAAAGGTAAATAGATGTCTGTCTCTACTCCAGTAAAGGTAAATAGATGTGTCTCTCTCTACTCCAGTAGAGGTAAATAGATGTGTCTCTCTCTACTCCAGTAAAGGTAAATAGATGTGTCTGTCTCTACTCCAGTGGAGGTAAATAGATGTGTCTCTCTCTACTCCAGTAGAGGTAAATAGATGCGTCTGTCTCTCTACTCCAGTAAAGGTAAATAGATGCGTCTGTCTCTACTCCAGTGGAGGTAAATAGATGTGTCTCTCTCTACTCCAGTAAAGGTAAATAGATGCGTCTGTCTCTCTACTCCAGTAAAGGTAAATAGATGTGTCTCTCTCTACTCCAGTAAAGGTAAATAGATGTGTCTGTCTCTACTCCAGTGAAGGTAAATAGTAGGGGTGCACCGATATATCGGTCGGGTATCGGTCGATAAGTGCCTTGTTGACTGCTATCGGCCTATAAGCTCAAATGTGCCGATAGCAGTCGCCGATAAATACCCATCAATTTGTGTAGCGTCAAAAGGCAAAAAAAAAAAAGTTCACTCGCGACCTATCTGCACAACGCCCGCCGTCCCCCACACACACACACACAAGCTACTGCATCAAAGTTACTAGTACTTATGATTAACAAGGCATTCGTTTTGTGGCATTAGCGTTATATAGTTAGTGTTACACGGACAATAACATCAGCATATTATTATTACCCATAGCAGCAAGGCATTACTCCGAGTCCGTTCATTAGCTACCGGGAGATGCAAGACTTACGTTACTGGTGAAAATGTGATTTGCGTTGGAATACTCCTTTGTCAACTTGCTGTACTTTGCTTGCAGGTCTGCAGCCATTATTATGAATAGCCCCAACTTTAGCCAAGGTAACGTTATGGCTAAACCTTTAACAATAGTTAACGCTAGCTTTCGGTTAGCTGTTCAATGCTATTAATAACACAACTCCCCGTCAACACCCTCTCTCGGGAAGATGGCATTTAAGAAAGTATCTGCTGTTAAAATGAAGTGTTACACGTTCAATAACAAGCATATTATTTACCCGAAGATAGCAGTAAACAAGGCATTACTCCGTTAGTCCGTTCATAGCTCGGTTCCATTCCGTTGCTCATTCCGTACCCAACTACACATTCTGCAATCTGTTAATAAAGTTTTCAACCAGACAAATGTATAGAAAGGCTTTGTTTTATTATAACATTTGTTGCAGTAAAATCATTATGTCTCATTTGGTCATGCGTGGAGCGCCGGTCGGCGGGCACCGGGCCGGGCAGCTAACGTAGCTACGTTAAGTGTGTTCTTCTGCTCTCGCAAACAGAACAATGGCGGCATGCCCGGAAGTAGAAAAATGTATAAACGCTTGCCGATTGGTGGTAAGGACAGCAGGAGGTGGGTGCTAGCGGTGTGGCGTAATTGGCCGAATCGACTGTCAATCAAAATGGTTCCATTGCATTGGTTGAAAGCTCTGGTTGAGAGAATAGTATCCCGCTGCAGGCCGCAAGAATGGTTCCATTGCATTGGTTGAAAGCTCTGGTTGAGAAAATAGTATCCCTCTGCAGGCCGCAAGACGATACTGGGAGAGAGATAGTGATACCATAAACATATTTCTTGATGTTTCCTTTTTTTAAGTAAGTAAAGAGGCCTACAAATACAAACACACATAAATATACAGTAGTTTCATTAATAATAAAAAAAAAAAAAAAAAATTACAAATACTTATATACAAATATACAAATATCGGTATCGGTATCGGCCGATAGTGTTAGTTGAACAATCGGTATCGGCGGCCATTTTCATATCGGTGCATCCCTAGTAAATAGATGTGTCTCTCTCTACTCCAGTAAAGGTAAATAGATGTGTCTGTCTCTACTCCAGTAAAGGTAAATAGATGTGTCTCTCTCTCTACTCCAGTAGAGGTAAATAGATGTGTCTCTCTCTCTACTCCAGTAAAGGTAAATAGATGTGTCTCTCTCTACTCCAGTAAAGGTAAATAGATGTGTCTGTCTCTACTCCAGTAAAGGTAAATAGATGAGTCTCTCTCTACTCCAGTAGAGGTAAATAGATGTGTCTGTCTCTACTCCAGTAAAGGTAAATAGATGGGTCTGTCTCTACTCCAGTAAAGGTAAATAGATGTGTCTGTCTCTACTCCAGTAAAGGTAAATAGATGAGTCTCTCTCTACTCCAGTAGAGGTAAATAGATGTGTCTCTCTCTACTCCAGTAGAGGTAAATAGATGTGTCTCTCTCTACTCCAGTAAAGGTAAATAGATGTGTCTGTCTCTCTACTCCAGTAAAGGTAAATAGATGTGTCTCTCTCTACTTCAGTAAAGGTAAATAGATGTGTCTGTCTCTACTCCAGTAAAGGTAAATAGATGTGTCTGTCTCTACTCCAGTAAAGGTAAATAGATGTGTCTGTCTCTACTCCAGTAAAGGTAAATAGATGTGTCTGTCTCTACTCCAGTAAAGGTAAATAGATGTGTCTCTCTCTACTCCAGTAAAGGTAAATAGATGTGTCTGTCTCTACTCCAGTAAAGGTAAATAGATGTGTCTGTCTCTACTCCAGTAGAGGTAAATAGATGTGTCTCTCTCTACTCCAGTAAAGGTAAATAGATGTGTCTCTCTCTCTACTCCAGTAAAGGTAAATAGATGTGTCTGTCTCTCTACTCCAGTAAAGGTAAATAGATGTGTCTCTCTCTACTCCAGTAGAGGTAAATAGATGTGTCTCTCTCTACTCCAGTAAAGGTAAATAGATGTGTCTCTCTCTACTCCAGTAAAGGTAAATAGATGTGTCTCTCTCTCTACTCCAGTAAAGGTAAATAGATGTGTCTCTCTCTCTCTACTCCAGTAAAGGTAAATAGATGTGTCTCTCTCTACTCCAGAAAAGGTAAATAGATGTGTCTGTCTCTCTACTCCAGTAAAGGTAAATAGATGTGTCGGTCTCTCTACTCCAGTAAAGGTAAATAGATGTGTCTGTCTCTCTACTCCAGTAAAGGTAAATAGATGTGTCCGTCTCTCTCTACTCCAGTAAAGGTAAATAGATGCGTCTCTCTCTACTCCAGTAAAGGTAAATAGATGTGTCTCTCTCTACTCCAGTAAAGGTAAATAGATGTGGCTCTCTCTACTCCAGTAAAGGTAAATAGATGTGTCTCTCTCTACTCCAGTAAAGGTAAATAGATGTGTCTCTCTCTACTCCAGTAAAGGTAAATAGATGTGTCTGTCTCTACTCCAGTAGAGGTAAATAGATGTGTCTCTCTCTACTCCAGTAAAGGTAAATAGATGTGTCTGTCTCTCTACTCCAGTAGAGGTAAATAGATGTGTCTGTCTCTCTACTCCAGTAAAGGTAAATAGATGTGTCTCTCTCTACTCCAGTAAAGGTAAATAGATGTGTCTGTCTCTACTCCAGTAAAGGTAAATAGATGTGTCTCTCTCTCTACTCCAGTAAAGGTAAATAGATGTGTCTCTCTCTCTACTCCAGTAAAGGTAAATAGATGTGTCTGTCTCTCTACTCCAGTAGAGGTAAATAGATGTGTCTGTCTCTCTACTCCAGTAGAGGTAAATAGATGTGTCTCTCTACTCCAGTAAAGGTAAATAGATGTGTCTGTCTCTCTACTCCAGTAAAGGTAAATAGATGTGTCTCTCTCTACTCCAGTAAAGGTAAATAGATGTGTCTGTCTCTACTCCAGTAAAGGTAAATAGATGTGTCTGTCTCTACTCCAGTAAAGGTAAATAGATGTGTCTGTCTCTACTCCAGTAAAGGTAAATAGATGTGTCTGTCTCTACTCCAGTAAAGGTAAATAGATGTGTCTCTCTCTACTCCAGTAAAAGGTAAATAGATGTCTCTCTCTCTACTCCAGTAAAGGTAAATAGATGTGTCTGTCTCTACTCCAGTAAAGGTAAATAGATGTCTCTCTCTACTCCAGTAAAGGTAAATAGATGTGTCTGTCTCTCTACTCCAGTAAAGGTAAATAGATGTGTCTCTCTCTACTCCAGTAAAGGTAAATAGATGCGTCTCTCTCTACTCCAGTAAAGGTAAATAGATGTGTCTGTCTCTACTCCAGTAAAGGTAAATAGATGTGTCTGTCTCTACTCCAGTAAAGGTAAATAGATGTGTCTGTCTCTACTCCAGTAAAGGTAAATAGATGTGTCTCTCTCTACTCCAGTAGAGGTAAATAGATGTGTCTCTCTCTACTCCAGTAAAGGTAAATAGATGTGTCGGTCTCTCTACTCCAGTAAAGGTAAATAGATGTGTCTGTCTCTACTCCAGTAAAGGTAAATAGATGTCTCTCTCTCTACTCCAGTAGAGGTAAATAGATGTGTCTCTCTCTACTCCAGTAAAGGTAAATAGATGTGTCTCTCTCTCTACTCCAGTAAAGGTAAATAGATGTGTCTGTCTCTCTACTCCAGTAAAGGTAAATAGATGTGTCTCTCTCTACTCCAGTGGAGGTAAATAGATGTGTCTGTCTCTACTCCAGTAAAGGTAAATAGATGTGTCTGTCTCTCTACTCCAGTAAAGGTAAATAGATGTGTCTCTCTCTACTCCAGTAGAGGTAAATAGATGTGTCTCTCTCTCTACTCCAGTAAAGGTAAATAGATGTGTCTGTCTCTCTACTCCAGTAAAGGTAAATAGATGTGTCTGTCTCTCTACTCCAGTAAAGGTAAATAGATGTGTCTGTCTCTACTCCAGTAAAGGTAAATAGATGTGTCTCTCTCTCTACTCCAGTAAAGGTAAATAGATGTGTCTGTCTCTCTACTCCAGTAAAGGTAAATAGATGTCTCTCTCTACTCCAGTAAAGGTAAATAGATGTGTCTCTCTCTCTACTCCAGTAGAGGTAAATAGATGTGTCTCTCTACTCCAGTAAAGGTAAATAGATGTGTCTGTCTCTCTACTCCAGTAAAGGTAAATATATGTGTCTCTCTCTACTCCAGTAAAGGTAAATAGATGTGTCTCTCTCTACTCCAGTAAAGGTAAATAGATGTGTCTCTCTCTACTCCAGTAAAGGTAAATAGATGTCTCTCTCTACTCCAGTAAAGGTAAATAGATGTGTCCGTCTCTCTCTACTCCAGTAGAGGTAAATAGATGTGTCTCTCTCTCTCTACTCCAGTAAAGGTAAATAGATGCGTCTCTCTCTCTACTCCAGTAAAGGTAAATAGATGCGTCTGTCTCTCTACTCCAGTAAAGGTAAATAGATGTGTCTGTCTCTCTACTCCAGTAAAGGTAAATAGATGTGTCTGTCTCTACTCCAGTAGAGGTAAATAGATGTGTCTGTCTCTCTACTCCAGTAAAGGTAAATAGATGTGTCTGTCTCTCTACTCCAGTAAAGGTAAATAGATGTGTCTCTCTCTACTCCAGTAGAGGTAAATAGATGTGTCTCTCTCTACTCCAGTAGAAGTAAATAGATGTGTCTCTCTCTACTCCAGTAAAGGTAAATAGATGTGTCTCTCTACTCCAGTAAAGGTAAATAGATGTGTCTCTCTCTACTCCAGTAAAGGTAAATAGATGTGTCTGTCTCTACTCCAGTAAAGGTAAATAGATGTCTCTCTCTCTACTCCAGTAAAGGTAAATAGATGTGTCTCTCTCTACTCCAGTAGAGGTAAATAGATGTGTCTCTCTCTACTCCAGTAGAGGTAAATAGATGTGTGTCTCTCTACTCCAGTGGAGGTAAATAGATGTGTCTGTCTCTACTCCAGTGGAGGTAAATAGATGGGATCTCATCCATGGAGAGTTTCCACTGTGCTGCTGATTAGAATCAGATCCCACGGAGCGCGGTGCTGCTGGAATGCTTGTGTTGGCAGCGCTGGAAGCAACATTCCAAAGAAAATCCACTAAAACATATTCCCTCCATCAGTCCTGCAGAGCAGTTTCTATTTCAGTCAACAGAGAGAGAGAGAGAGAGAGAGAGAGAGAGAGAGAGAGAGAGAGAGAGAGAGAGAGAGAGAGAGAGAGAGAGAGAGAGGAGAGAGAGAGAGAGAGAGAGAGAGAGAGAGAGAGAGAGAGAGAGAGAGAGACAGACAGACAGACAGAGACAGAGAGAGAGAGATGAGGGGTTGTAGAGGAAGAAAGAGAACGAGCCAGGTAGCCACTGAAAGAGGAGAAACAGACAGACAAACAAACAAAGAATAGAACGATGGAGAAGGTAGGTAAAGAAAGACAAACAAAGAAAGACAAAAAAGAAAAAAGAAAATAAATAAAAAGGAAACGGAAAGAGAGAAAGAGAAAGAGAGAGAAAGAGAAAGAAAAGAAAGAAAGAAGGGGGTTAAGCGAGAAAGAAAGACAGACAGAATGGAAGCCAAATAATAGCAGAGGAAAAAATCCTGGCTAGGAACAGAAATATGAGCTCTGGGTCAATAATATGACTGGCTCATAGTGACCTCATTTAGGGTGAGAGAGGAGAGGAGAGGAGAGGAGAGGGAAGCGGAAAGCAGGGGGTGGTGAGAGAGAGAGAGAGAGAGCAGAACGAGAGCAGAACGAGAGCAGAACGAGAGCAGAACGAGAGCAGAACGAGAGCAGAACGAGAGCAGAACGAGAGCAGAACGAGATAGATAGATAGATAGATAGATAGATAGATAGATAGATAGATAGATAGATAGATAGATAGATAGATAGATAGATAGATAGATAGATAGATAGATAGATAGATAGATAGATAGATAGATAGATAGATAGATAGATAGAGATAGATAGATAGATAGATAGATAGATAGATAGATAGATAGATAGATAGATAGATAGATAGACAGAGAGACAGACAGACAGACAGACAGACAGACAGATAGAGATGTAGAACAGGAAGTAAACACAAACAGCCCTCAGGCCTCTCTTCCTCGTTCCTCCTCCTCCTCCCTACACCCCAACCGGCCCTGCACCAAACACCATATGGTGAGAGAGAGAGAGGGGGGGGGCAGAGAGATGCAGGGATATAGAGATGGATAGATAGATGGAAAGAGAGAGAAACGATTGCCACCCGAGTCGGTCCAGTTACATTTGTATATTAGATCTCTCTAGCGGTGGTGGCGTTGAGGAGGAGCCTTGCTATTAAAGCGCCACACCGGACAACCCCTCCCACCCACTATACACAGACTTGGCTGACAGAAGGAGCACGTTCAGTGCTAGACTAAGGGGGCTTTCACACTAGCCATTCGGGGTCGAATCAGAGCGCGATCGCACCAAAATAGGGTGTGATGAGAACGCTCCCCCGCGTCCCCGGGGACGCTCCAAACCTGGACCGCTGGAATAAGTGGTCTCGGGTGCGAACCAGCGTCCCCGACGACGGAGTGGGGGGCGTGGTGTGCAAGCTTACTGTAATGCTTTCATGCTTGCTTGACTTTTGGGCAGATAAAAAACACACAGCAACAACTGGACAATACCCACAAAAACGATATTTATGGGCAATTTGGCGAGTTCAGACCTCAACCAAACAAGCATGTTGAGCCTCACGGCTCAGTGGATGAAAACTTCGAGATGAAGCCACGTTACAAGCCCGAGACTTCGCTGGCTCGCATTAGGCCTAGCAATTCTTTTGCCATTGCTATGTCTATACTAGGGATGCCCCGATCACGTTTTTTGCCACCACGCTCCCGGTGTCTGATTATCGGCCGATAACAATCGGTGGCCAATCGATCGGGGCATCCCTGGTCTATACATTTTCTTGTTCGAATGCATTTATTTCTATAGACCAGTGGTGCCCAACCAGTCGGCCGTGATCGACCGGTAGATAGCAGGCTGATTTTCAAGTAGACCACGAGATTATTTTTATATAACATTGAATATGTGTCACGTCGCGGCTGAGATGAGACTTGCTTTAGTGCAGAGCTTTCCTCTCATTATAGACACAGACCAGCGTGGACCTTCAATGACATGCAATATAATTGATGCGAGCAATGGGCTAACGTTAGCTGCTAACTAAATCCGATAACTAGGCTAAGCTACCTAGCGTCAGACGCTAACCCTGGAAAACGCTCAAAGCGGACTCCACAACACCAGTTCCATTCGTGAGAAAAGTGGGTGGGTTATATTGACATGGCTTGACAACAGAAGTTCAAAGATAACTTCATATTTATTAGTTATTCGTTTCTTTATATCTCTGTATGTTCAACTGTTGATGTGTTGACGTTCGAGTGCGACATCATCGCCTACGGCAGCTTACACGCTCAAAACGCAAACCGTAAACAAAACCCGGAGCGAACCAAGACTGCAGTGTGTACACAAACCAGGGGGGGAGAGGGGGGGGGTGGGAGTTCCCACTCAAAGACGGAGCGAGGACAGAGCGGAGCACCCGTTCCTAATGAGAAAGCCCCCTAATACTTCCAAGATGTAGCACTGAACGGCACAGGATGTCCTTCATTCCGACAGCCATCAGATTTTATAATGCATCACTGTGCCTCACTGCATCACTGAGCACAGGGTGACAGTACTATCTTCCTGGAATTTTACTTTTACTCTTAAACAGACATTGTACAAGTTTACACTGTATATTTCTGTATATTTTTCCTGTATATTTTATATTAGAATGTATATACATAACATAGGAAATGTATATCCCGGACGAGGGGGGTACGAGTCCTGGTCGTTACAACACCCTACTGGTCCACCTGGGCACCTGTTCAGCGGGGAGGGGATCTGGGGTCTGACAGAGGAGGCATGTGGTAGTCTAAACCCTCCCCAGACCGACAGAAGAGGCATGTGGTAGTCTACACCCTCCCCAGACCGACAGAGGAGACGTGTGGTAGTCTACACCCTCCCCACACCGACAGAGGAGGCGTGTGGTGGTTCTACACCCTCCCCAGACTGACAGTAGGGCAGCGCAACGACCAGGAGGGAATTGGCATTACGAGTCGACTAAATTGGGGAGATGGGGAGGAAATGGTCAAATTGCTAAAAATATATATATAATTATTCGCATCGAACCATGGTTATTAAAATGTAAGATTTCACTGGTGCACAGAATCATCGCCTCAATAATAGGAATCACGTCATTTTCGTCTGGTTGAATTGTCTCACACATGAAACGAATGGAACTGTGTCCATCTGGAGGAGAGGAGGGGATTGTGAATGTGTTGCACAGACCACCTGAACAGGGAACACAGATTAAGCGGCAGGGGTGTGGGGTGGAGACAGAAGTCGAGAGAAAGCTGGGAGGGGTGAGGAGAGAGAGGAACGGTGAGATCGAGCCTCCCAGACTCCTCTTAACCCAGACAGGCATCAATGACCAAGCAGTGTAGAGCGAGGACAACACACCTTATTAGGGATGCACCGATATGAAAATTGGCCACCGATACCGATACCGATTGTTCAACTAACACAATCGGCCGATACCGATACTTGTGGCAAAAAATAAGTATTTGTAATTTTTTTTAATATTTTTTTTAATATTTTTTTTTACATTTTTTTAATGAAACTACTGTATATTTGTATGTGTATGTTTGTATTTGTAGGCCTCTTTACTTACTTAAAAAAAGGAAACATCAAGAAATATGTTTATGGTATCCCTCTCCCAGTATCGTCTGGCGGCCTGCAGCGGGATACTATTTTCTCAACCAGAGCTTTCAACCAATGCAATGGAACCATTCTGGCGGCCTGCAGCGGGATACTATTCTCTCAACCAGAGCTTTCAACCAATGCAATGGAACCATTTTGATTGACAGTCGATTCGGCCAATTACGCCACACCACTAGCACCCACCTCCTGCTGTTCTTACCACCAATCGGCAAGCGTTTATTCATTTCTACTTCGGGGCATGCCGCCATTGATCTGCTTGCGAGTCAAACTCAGAACCACAACAAGCTAATACGTTAGCTGCCCGGCAGTGCCCGCCGACCAGCGCGCTCCACAGGATGGCCAAACGAGACACAATGATTTTACTGCAACAAATGTTATAATAAAACAAAGCCTTTCTATACATTTGTCTGGTTGAAAACTTTATTAACAGATTGCAGAATGTGTAGTTGGGTACGGAATGAGCAACGGAATGGAACCGAGCTATGAACGGCTTGCTTGCTATCTTCGGGTAAATACTATGCTGATGTAATTGAACGTGTAACTAACTATATAACGTTAATGCCACAAAACGAATGTTTGTGTCATTTTAACAGCAGATACTTTCTTAAATGCCATCCTCCCGACAGAGCGGTGTTGATGGGGAGCTCTGATGGGTTCGCTTTGTTGTGTTATTAGCATTGAACAGCTAACCGAAAGCTAGTGTTAACTAATGTTAATAATAATATGCTGATGTTATTGTCCGTGTAACACCAACTATATAACGTTAATGCCACAAAACGAATGCCTTGTTAATCATAAGTAGTAACTTTGATGCAGTAGCTTGTGTGTGTGTGTGGGGGATGGCGGGCGTTGTGCAGGTAGGTCGCGAGTGAATTTTTTTTTTTGCCTTTTGACGCTACACAAATTGATGGTTATTTATCGGCGACTGCTATCGGCACATTTGAGCTTATCGGCCGATAGGCCGATAGCAGTCAACAAGGCACTTATCGGCCGATACCGATACCCGACCGATATATCGGTGCACCCCTACACCTTATGTATATACTCACTGTATACTTCATCAGAGCATATATTTATCATTTTTAGATTATATATTAGATTAGATTTAGATCATTGGATTATTAGATTATATATTGCATATATTTAGCATTTCATTTTTTTAGATTATATATTAGATTAGATTTAGATTATATATTGTAACTATTTATTGTAGGGCAAATATAACAGGGCATACATACCCTCATCTTGCACCTTGTTGCCCATATGCGCATGTCCAGAGTTAATTATATTGTTTACACTGCCTTTTTATTCTATTTTAATTTTTACTTCTCCACTGTACTATAATTCTGTGACCTGTACCTGTATGTCTTCTACCACCTGTACCTCCCCTCCCCCCTCCCCCATGCTGCTATGATACCTGAATTTCCCCAAGGGGATCAATAAAGGAATATCTTATCTTATCGTATCTTATCTTACATGCCTTGGGGCCGTATATTTTCAGTTTAGCAGAAATCGCGGCAGCTGGGAATCTTTATTTGGCCCTTTTGAAAAGCTTGTTGCAGAAACAATTACGTGTTTAAATGAGTAATTATAACTACCATCACCATGTAATCAAATCAATGTTATTGATTTCTACACCTTGAGAGACAACACATACACACACAGGTTGTTATTTTGTTTATGAGAAATATTTATACTTTACCTAAACCTGTGTGCCTCTTTTTGCAGCTGGTGCTTATTAGTGATGGTCATGGCTATGGCACTAGGGCATAAAAAAACATATAGTTTGTTTCTTGTTGGTTGTCAGTTAAGGCCATGGGTAGGTAGGGAATTTATTTTATTTAAATTTTTTTTTTTATTCTTTCCCACGGCGACTATGGATAGGGAATTTCTTTATTTAATTAAAATGTTCACAACAACATGGATGCATGTACTCTGCCAGCATGTTTAATATCCATAATACTAAAGGTTTGGCTAAGATTTCTATGAAACTTTATTCTTAATAAAAAAAAATATATATATATATATTTTTTTTTGTAATTTCTTTTAAAAACTCATAAAATATATTGGGTCGCACCTAAATCGGCAAGAGTCGGTCGGCAACCGGAAACAAATTTTTTTTTAGGCCCAGACAAGCCTTGAGAGGTCGGTTCGCCCTGCCGAGACCCAGAACTGAAGCTTTAAAGAAAACTGTAATGTACAGGGCAATGTCCTACTGGAATAGACTTCCACAGTATTTGGTTTCAATTACCAGTAAGGTGGGATTCAAGAGGAAAATAAGAGGGGCTGTAATGCAGAAAGAGATTGATTTAGGTTGGGTCTAATCTGTGTCTAATGAATGGGTTCTTGTGTTGGGTCATGTGTTGATTTGGAATGTCTTTGTCTAGTGGTTATGAGGAGTATTAGAGTATGGAATGTCGTGCTGTTTTTGAGCACGTTTTAGTTTTCTCTGAGATGTCTCCGTTTGTTGTTTTATTGATATGTGATTTGTTCTATATGTTTGCATATTTGTTATTGTTCTATATTAGAAAATTTGGCATACATATTTGTTTGTATGTCTGATTTTGATTGGTTTTGATTAGTTTAATATTCTATAATTGTAGGCGGCTGGGTGGCGCAGCGGACTCCGGCTGTCTGTGTTGCCTCCGGCTTGGGCCAGTCGTCATACTAACTCAATTGGCAGAGTTAGCGGGTGGAAGTCGATGGGTGGTAATCTGGACGTTGTGGACAGCGACTCCTACAGGCCGGTTGGGGACGACTGCACAGCTGAGACAGGAAATGGCGGGGGTAGTGTGAGCCTCCCACACGTTACACCTCGCCAATGAGAGTCCGCGCTGGCAGGTGAAAAGCTGCGACAGGCTGCCTCCTCGTGTATCGGAGGGGACACGTGATGCAAGCAGGGCATGAAATTAGAGCCCGGCAGATTTTAGGTTTGGCGAGTGAGACTGAGCGGTCTGTCCGCCATGTAGACAGGGTCAATTTTCAGAAAATCATAACACTGAAGGCATTTTGTGTTTATTTTTGGTACACAACATTTCTAGGGGTATTAAGGGGTGCTGAATCCAAATCTGCTGTATACCAAGCTCAAAAATGTCAAATAAGGCCTCAAAATTGAGAAATCCAACATGGCCGCCAACGCCAGGCTGAAATCTATTTAAGTGCATATCTTTTTGACTAAACAAGGTAGAAACATGAATGAAATGTGTTTTTATATGTTTGCATACATGAGGAATTTAAAATCATATCCTGATTTTAGATCAGTCAAAATGTTGCTTGAAACTCATATTTATAGCAGAAACTGTGGTTGTTATTGATGCATAACTCATCAACCAAATAAGAAAGAAAAGCAGGATGATCCCAGGCCATGGATTTATTCATCAAACTCTTTTCTCTTGAATTTCTTTAATCAACATGCCATTTATGCAAATTAGATAGTCCTTAACACTTTGGTTGCCTTGGGTTAAATTCATGATATACCATAGGTTGCCGGCTCTATTTGTCTATGGAGAAGTACCCCTTCTTTGCATGGCTATAACTTTTTTAATTCTATTGCTACATTGCCATTATTAGGGCCCATTCAAAGTCCTATATGTATTGTTCATTGTGTAGCAACGTTAAACTTTTTCATTCACATATTCATAGTAAAGTATGGTCTAATGTATAAGTATGTTTTCATCTCTTTCTGCAGCTTTCTCCAGAACGTGATCTATAGCCCCAAATGCATTATATTGATGATGCAATACAGTTTTATGGCAATCAGCGCGATATAAAAAATTCCAACTAGACGTACTTCTAGAAGTTACTACACGTCATCTGATGTTGACCGGATGGGCTAGGGGGCGTTTATAATTCCGTGGGCAGCGTTATACCAATCATCTAATGTGGGTTGATAATAGCAGTTAGTATCGAAGACGGTAACGTTACACGCTAAAACTCACCCCAGTCTCCGCGCGCCGTTGGGCGATCATCGTAGAGTAGAAATCTTATCATTATGGGATGTAAATTTACCCGGTCCATCTCCAGCTTGTATAATGGTATATACGTCCAAATCATGTTGTTTATCGAGTTATTGGCAATCGATCACTGTGTAGCGTGACGAGCCAGAGTCCCGGGACCTATAGCGAGTGCCCGGAAGTAATACGGACGTCTAGCACAACCTCTATGGCACATCCTGTTAAGCGATTGCGCCGATCGGCCACCAGATGGCGCTCCTGAACCGCCAGAGAGCTCAGTGGGTCCTGCTGGTGGATCTCAGGCCAGCGGAGGGGACATATGAATCCGATCGCAGATTTTTGAAATATTGATATAAGGACGCTGTACAGCGTCCTCCGGCAACTTGAGCATGGCCGGCAATGACGTCTAAAGACGTTTCATGGCAGCCAAAGTGTTAATATGCGTACCAGGGTTTCCGTTCGAATTTTTTTTTGCAGGTCTGAGTGTCCGGTAGATTTCAATCTACCGGACAAATGGGATAAATTCCGGTCAGAGTTTATTGAGCTTAAAAACAATTGATAGGCCTATATAAAGAATGACATCATCAAGGCATTTATAATATTTTAACTTAAAACTAGACTACTTTTGCGTATATACAGTCATTAATATATTCCAAATAAAATAAGTCCCTCGAGACTGCGTGCTGCTGCCGACTTGAGGTGTCGGTGGGCAGTCTGCCCCACATTAATAAACAGCAGTCTGTTATAATCACATTTTTATGAGCTAACGAATTCCGTTATATTGGACATTTGTATTAATTATATCAAGCGAAGAACTGAGAAATTTGGCAGAGAGACGGCAACATTATTGTGGGTTTGCGCCGTGATGTATATCTCCACCTCCCAACGACTTGGTGCTGCTGCTCATAATGTCCGGTGAAAATAATTCCCTCTAAGCACAATTTGATTATTTGAATTGTATTAAAATAGGCTCAAATTAAATAGCCTATGCGATGAACGAAACAATCATTACATTTGTCGTTGCTTCACCAAGCAGCCGGTCAATGACATCCTGTGTCAGCGAGCTGGCAGCTGATATATTTACGTGAAGCATAGAGCAGGAGCAGACAGAGCAGAGCAGCGGTGTCAGCAGCGCCCCCACCCAACAGCTGAATTGCCAATGGCTGAATTGGAGTACTGCACCCTGCCAAGCCATGCTTCACGTAAATATATCAGCTGCCAGCTCGCTGACACAGGATGTCATTGACCGGCTGCTTGGTGAAGCAACGACAAATGTAATGATTGTTTCGTTCATCGCATAGGCTATTTAATTTTAGCCTATTTTAATACAATTCAAATAATCTAATTGTGTTTAGAGGGAATTATTTTCACCGGACATTATGACCGGAGAGATTAGATATGTCGGACTTCACCAGATTTTGCCGGTCAAATACCGGTAATTACCGGCTAACGGAAACGCTGATGCGTACAGTAGCTTAGGTACAGTAATTTATTGTCAGTCATCAATCGTATTCAGGCAGGTGTCGCAGGTGTCTTGCAGTTGCATGATTCATCCAATGCCAATTTTCCTGAATAGAATAGATTATAATATAATATAATAAAATAAAAATATTATTTTACCATATCAATATAAGTGAATGTTCAAGTTTCTTTATTAGTTGTCATACAGAATACTTTGCATAAAATGTTTCTTTCCGTGTTGCTCCTGAGAGTGTGCTAGATAATAACAAGATAGTATAAAATAAGTATAATAAGTATAAAATAGAAAGTCAAGAAGTCAAGTACGTAAACAAGTGTAAACAACAAAATTGTTCAGTGTATCTATATATACAGTACAGCTGGTACAAGAATGGTGAAGTATAGCTTAGCTTGTGGTGCCACCTTGTAGTGGTGAGGTGCAATAAGGAATGAGAATGATGTGCAATTTCCTTACCAATAATATAAATATAAAGTGTAAAGTGTGTCTAAAGTGGTAAAGTGGGTGCTACAGTGTGTTGTTTATTTAAGTGAGTGTATGTGCGCTGTGGGTGTGTTGATGGTTTGCTTATTGTTCATTGTTCATTCATTGAGCATCCTGATGGTCTGGGGATAGAAGCTCCTTCTGAGTCTCTCTGTGCTTGCCATGAGACTCCGGTATCGCTTGCCTGACCGCAGCAGTTCAAAGAGGCAGTTGTTTGAGTGGCTGGAGTCTTTGATTATTCTCTTAGCCTTGCCCATGCACCGCTTGTTGTAAATGTCTTGGAGAGTGGGAAGCCCACCTTCAATTGTGCGTTCGGCTGAACGGCCACTCTCTGTAGTCTGCTGCGGTCTTGTGCAGTGCCCAAGTTCCCAAACCAGGAGGTGATATTGCCAGTCAGGATGCTTTCTATTGTGCATGAGTGGAAGTTCTTGAGGATCTTCTGACTCACGTTGAACTTCCTTAAAGGGGAACTCCACTTTTTTTGGAAATTAGCTTATTTAACATCTTCCCTGGAGTTAGACAAGAAGACGCATACCTTTTTTGTCTCTGTGCGTGCATTTTAGCTTTGGGAATAGACGCTCCGTTAGCATAGCTTAGCTTCATCACTGGAAGTGAGGCAGGACAGTAGCCTTACAGTGCCTTACAGTGTATTGCAAGGTCTGACATTGACCAAACTTGATATGCATGACCTTGGTGGGCTCTAGGTCAACTCCTGAAAAGGGGGTCAATGTCAGACTTTGCAATCAAAAGTTAGGGGGCTAATAACCCTTGCCATAATTTCAGTGCGCCCCCTAACTTTTGATTGCAAGGTCTGACATTGACCCCCTTTTCAGGAGTTGACCTAGAGCCCACCAAGGTCATGCATATCAAGTTTGGTCAATGTCAGACCTTGCAATACACTGTAAGGCACTGTAAGGCTACTGTCCTGCCTCACTTCCAGTGATGAAGCTAAGCTATGCTAACGGAGCGTCTATTCCCAAAGCTAAAATGCACGCACAGAGACAAAAAAGGTATGCATCTTCTTGTCTAACTCCAGGGAAGATGTTAAATAAGCTCATTTCCAAAAAAAGTGGAGTTCCCCTTTAAGCACCTAAGGAAGTAGAGGCGTTGTCGTGCCTTCTTGATAACACTGTCAATGTGTGTGGTCCATGTCAAGTCCTCGGATATGTGGACTCCGAGGTACTAAACTGTTCACTCTCTCAACCGGTGCCCCGTCGATGCTGAGGGGGCTGTAGTCCCTGACCCCGACCTCCTAAAGTCCACAATCATCTCCTTTGTTTTGCTGACGTTCAGGGAGAGGCTGTTCTCTTGACACCATCCCGCTAGAACCTTAACATCTTCCAGGTAGGCCCTCTCGCCGTTTGCAGAGATCAGGCCCACCACTACTGTGTCGTCAGCAAATTTTATGATTGTGTTGTTGTTCCGCTGTGCCACACAGTCATGTGTGTACAGGGAGTGGAGGAGAGGACTCAGTCAGGACACAGCCCTGGGGGGCCCCTATGTTGAGAGTGATGGATGAGGAGGTGCAGTTGCCTGCTCTCACCACCTGGGGTCTGCTTGTCAGGAAGTCCAAGACCCACTGGCAGAGGTCATAGTTCAAGCCCGGGTCCCTGAGCTTGGCTATGAGTTTGGAGGGGACTATGGTATTGAATGCTGAGCTGTAGTCGATGAATAGCATTCTCACATAGTTCCCCTGCCTCTTGTCCAGGTGTGATGCTGCTGTGTGCAGCACATGGGCTATGGCGTCCTCCGTGGACCTGTTGGGGCGGTATGCAAATTGCAGGGAGTCCAGGTTGATGGGGAGGGAGGAACAGATGTAGCATCCGAGGTTGGTGGCAGAGTCTCTTGTGGACGGCCTTTGCAGAATAACTCGGGCACACCATAGATCTTGCAGATGAATCTCTCTGTTGATGTCACAAGATCTTCTGTGAAAGGGCCCTTCCCAAGGCCAGCAAGATCAGTGTGATGGTGCTTGAACACCTGCCAGGCTGTTTTCTTTCCGTGACCACTGAACTGGGACACACTGTCACATCCGGTGAGGGCATGGAAGGCAAGGATCGTGTCCAGTTGATCATCAGATAGTAGCTTTCTAATATCATGTACTGGAAAATATTTTGGATCCTTCGATGTCCCAGCTTTCATGTAGAGATGCGTACATCGGATTCTGTCATAGTGAGCCAAGAGTAGAAGCAGCACATCTGTGTCACGCGCTGACACAACGATTGTTTCCACTGGAGCCTGGATGAGAAAATCAGACGTGTATCAGCTTCCTC
This sequence comes from Notolepis coatsorum, assembly GCF_963971535.1. Taxonomy (NCBI): domain Eukaryota; kingdom Metazoa; phylum Chordata; class Actinopteri; order Aulopiformes; family Paralepididae; genus Notolepis; species Notolepis coatsorum. The sequence goes on from NC_140168.1 coordinate 98,015,532, forward strand.
ATGGTCAGCACTCAGAGAGGAGACTTCAAGATCTGGATCCGTTGACTTGACAGTTGTCCCTTCAGCAAACCTCTCTGATACTACAACTACAGGTTCATCATCCGGGCTGTGCTTTATCAGGTGGTTTGAGAGTAGTTGAGCGATATCTGATTTGTTGTCTTCAAGGGCCATGAAGCTCGACCAATCGGCAGGAAGTGGAACAGACTTGTTTTTGATTTCACGACGTACTGGCCTGTGGCGCTGTTTGCGTTTCACCCTTGTGCCTGTTTTGATGGATTGGTCATGGTATCTGTCAAAGACGACATCTACTAGGACATACTAGGCATACTAGGACCGCTACTGTTCCTAATTTATGCAAATGACATGTCGTCAGCTTGTGACTGCAACTTGTTCCTGTTTGCGGACGACTCAGCCCTGCTGGTCTCTGACAAGAACAAGTTACAGGTTGAAAAAACCCTCAGCTCGGAACTAGGCAGAATCTGCATATGGCTCGCTGATAACAAACTATCATTACACATGGGCAAAACAGAGTCCATTCTCTTCGGTTCAAATAACAAACTCAGCAAGACCGACGGCTTCTCAGTTACAGTGGGTGACAATATTGTCACAAGGAAAGATGAAATTACCTACCTGGGTTCCATCCTAGAGGCTAATCTCTCCTGTGACAAAATGGCATCCAATGTAATAAAAAAAGTCAACCAACGAACTCGATTCTTGTACCGGATCTCCTCTCTGGTAAACAAGAACACCCTGAAGACTCTGGCAGGAGCACTCATTCAGGGGTACTACGACTATGCTTGCACCTCATGGTACCAAAGCACCTCAAAGGCGCTAAAAACAAAATTACAAACATCTCAAAACAAACTGGTCAGACTACTGCTTGACCTTACTCCTAGAACCCACCTCACCCCTGCCCACTTTGACAACCTAGGATGGCTTAGAGTAGACGACAGAGTACAACAACTTGCAATGGGCCTGGTCTACAAGATACACTACACGACCAAGGTACCCATGTACATGTCAAAATACTTCCCAAAGGTCAGTGAATACCACGATCACAACACCAGAGGGAGCTCCACAAATCATGTTAAACCCAGATTCGGCTCAAATAAGGGACTAAACACGTTTCGCAATTATGCCACATCAATGTGGAACGCCCTACCCAAAGCTGTAAAGGAATGTGGATCACTACCCACTTTCAAAACCTCTCTCAAGGGACACCTACGGGAGACTGCAATTCAACACTGGCCCCTGTAAATATCCTAACCCAACCCCCTCCAATGTACAGTCATTTACCTAGTATGGTTTTGTCAATAGTTCAATGTACAATTGTGTTTGTTTGTACAGTGTCTCCTCCCCCCCCCCCTCAATGTACAGTGTTACTTGTTTATACAGTGTGCCCCCCGCCCCCCCCCCCCCCCCCCCCAACCACCTCCAATGTAAATTACCCAGTATGGTTGTCAATATCCCAATGTACCCAACCCCCCCCACCCAACCTCCTCCAATGTACAGTTTCTACGTCAAATGTATATACTCCCTTTTCTTGACTCCTTCTGTATCACAAACAGTACTGTATTTGCAAATCTGGTATGTCATAAATGTATAGATGTAGCAGTACTGACTATCTGTATGTCATGTATGTCATATATGTCTATATGAATTGAAAATGGGGGACCCTGATGGAAACAAGACAAACGTCTTTCTCAGGTCTGCATCCCCTTAACAATTGTATGTATTGAGCCGTACTGTATTGTACCCATTCTGCAATCTGTTAAATAAAGTTTTCATTCATTCATTCATACTCTCTGGTATTTTGCTCCCATCTTCAACACGGTGTCAGTGAACTTGTTGGCATAGTCACCAAATGTTGTAGTGTCAGGTGGCTTTCCGAGTGCCATTACCAGAGCTTGGCCATCAATGACCAGGCAGCTGGGTCCCTGAAGGGTAAGATCTGCAGGGGTTTTAACTTGTTTCGTCAGTATATTTGCGAACACAGACTTGTTGGTGGAATGTAGACTCCCGTTAGTTGTGGCCAGAGATGGCGGGATGGGCATGAGCTCATGCTGGAGGATATTGTCAAGGTCTACCTTACGACCTGCTCTGTAAGCTGTGATGAGTATTTGTAGAATCTGCCTGTCCACTTTGATGGTGTTTTGCTTGTTCTTGGAAAGTTGAACAACTTCATACAAAGAGGCAAATGTCTTTGGCTTTGTTCTTTCGAATGGGTGATTTCAGGTTCAGGTGCTGGTCACTATCTGGAGGTTCACACAAACGTTTGTCCACAAACATGTTCAGTTGTGCCTGTCCAAGGTGTTCTGCGCCAAGTATGGATTCTTGAATCTCCGGTGTGACTACGTCCTTGTTGATGTATGTAAGAAAACTTACAAAAGCACATTTAATTCAGGTTTGTACCTTGTGTAGTCACACTTAACTCATTAAGCCCCACAATTTTTTTTTGAAAATTCGCCTAAAACAGCATGCTTACATTAAAATGCTTATATCCAGATTTATAAGAGCTACTTGCATAAACTTGGTACCTGAAGAAAGCCAAGACTTGGGGGATTCTAATGTTGGTGTCCAACACTGTACAGTTATTACCAAATTGCTGTAGTATTCCTGCAAACACTGAAGAAATGTCATTTTTTGTATCCTCACCTATACAAAGATTACAGTTAGACAGTCAAAAACACCCTGTTACTCATGGTTGCACCCCAGCTATATTCCTACTTTCTTCCTCCATAGATGCAGATGTTCTGTGCAAACTTTCATGTCAGTAGAATAAAAACTGTGGGTTTAGCACCTGTTTTTGTGGAGAGAGGGCCTGGTGCTGGCGGCCATGTTGGATTTCTCAATTTTGAGGCCTTATTTGACATTTTTGAGCTTGGTATACAGCAGATTTGGATTCAGCACCCCTTAATACCCCTAGAAATGTTGTGTACCAAAATAAAAACAAAATGCCTTCAGCACTTTACACAAGCACATTTTCTGAAATTCTGCCTAGTCTAATGTGGCGGGCAACCAAATAGTCATGTAAAATTATTTAAACTGCCGTGTGTTTTGGTCTTACGACGGGCCTAATTTGTGGCTTGTTTACCAATGTCACATCCACTACTCTTCTGTCCTGACTGCCCGTGGCGCCTGCTTGCACTGTAGGGAGCTAACGTTAGCGTAATAACTTTAAATGGGTTACAAATAATGTGGAACTATGGAAAGAGTAAGCCGACCGCTAAAAAGAAAACCCACCGCGGCAGCGAGAGCGGGACCACCTAACAAAAGAACGTTTCGCAGAGCTTTTCCTATCATTTCATTATAGACACAGACCACAGACCATGAGCTGACTAAGCTAAGCTAATTAGCGTTAGCTGCTAACCCTGGAAACGCTCAAAGCACCGTCAGTGAGTCCACAAAACCAGTTCCATTAGTGAGGAAAGGGGGAGGGGGGGTTATATTAACGAGGAATGACAACAGGGGTTCAAAGATAACTTCACATTTATTGGCTATTGGTTTCTTTATATCGCTTCATGCATCGGGCATCCAGGTTCCGTGTTGACATCCGTCTAGTGTGTGTGACATCATCAACTGTCTACGGCAACTCAGACGGGGGGGGGGGGGGGGGGGCGGCTCTCTCGCTCTCTCTCTACGCTCTCTCTCTCTCTACGTCCAATATGATTTAAAGCCAAACGTTACACTATAAATACTAACTGGATAGTTGATAAACATTTCATTTCATTATCTGAAATATTCTAAAATCATTAAGTCTGCTATAAGCCATTATCCCTTTGTGTGTGATTATTATTTTCTCAGTCAAAGTCAAAAAGAAAAACAGAAACAACACGTTTGTCATCGGTAGTAAATCAATGAGATTGTAGACTCTGATGAGGACATGATTGAGGAGGTTTAAGGTCGCTTTCACACTAGAGCTGTTTGGTCCGGACTATCGGACCAGAATTCGATAGTCCGCTTTTTTGGGTTGTGTGAATGCGCGTCGAACTCGGTCCGCGGACCAAACATGCGAACTCTGGTCCGCCAAAAAACATAGGTCTCGGTTCACTTCATCGGACCAAACGCGGACCAAACGTAGGAAGTCACCTGATAAACTATGCATCTTGGGTAGAAGGAAGAAAAAAACACTGCAGCTTATTATTATTATTATTACCGCGGCGCGCGGCACACTGCATCTATCTATCTATCTATCTAACTGTGCATCTTGGGTAGAAGGAAGAAAAAAAACACTGCAGCTTATTATTATTATTATTATTACCGCGGCTCGGGCATTCACTGCAAAACAAGCACACTGTGTAAACATGTCTCGTGGACAGACTTGGGCGAAGTGAAAGCCCTGATCGACATATGGGCAGAAGACCAAATAAAACAGCTGCTTGTGGGCACTCACAAAAACAACGAGGTGTACAAGTTGTTTAGCGAGAGGATGGCGGTAATGGGTTATAATCGAACAATGGATCAATGCCACGCCTCTGCTACCATCATGCTTCACGCAGTTTGTGTTTTTGCGCATTTCACTTCCTGAAGGGGAGGGATTTCCACTCTCCATTGTGTCCAATAGACGAGCGCCCTTTTCGACCGTGTGACATTGTTCATAAAGTTTGGTGCGCCTGACAAATTTCTGTGTGAATGCAGACGAACCAAATGATGAATGCAACAATGTTGCAACTTCACCACCAGACCCGCACGAGTCCACCAAAACTATATGTGAAAGCACCCTAAGTTAGGTTTATAAAACCTTCACATTTTATTATGTTCTGTTAAATCCTGCAAAGAGGTTAGAGTGAGGAGTCTGATGATGTTTAACAGGTTACAATTTAAGCTTAAGATTGAATTGACATGTATTGATTAATCAATCATCAATGAATATATTAAAATAATTTGCTTAAAATTTTACTCTGGCCTCTTATTTAAGTGTATTCTTCAACATAATACCCTATCTACTTGAAATGTACTGAATTTTTTTTATATATATGTGACACAAAAATGCGTTATTTTTTTGGCTGGTAAGAAATATGCTTGGCGGGTAGATTTTTCCCATCTACCCGCCACTGGCCGGTGAGTCAAAAAGTTAATTTCGTGCCCTGGATGCAAGGCTTCTATCCTCCCTACAACCGACCAGTGGGGGGCATATGCGAGCAACGTTCAAGACAGGGGAGGGGAAAATTTGCACAGCGGGTAATTGGGATGGGAGAAAAATAGAAAGAGAAAAAGTGGATCAAAAAAATAATTTCTATAATTGTTTGTATATTTTATTGGTGCTTTATTGATATTTGTTTTGTTTTTATGTTGTTTCATTGATTATTCTTGTTTAATTTTTATGTTTGTATCCAGACCCCAGGAAGAATAGTCGCTGCTGAAATAAAGAAATAAAGGTTGACTGCACTCAAAATATAGACCTGCCTTCAGTGAGCACATAGATCTGTCTTCAGTGAGCACATTAAGATAGACCTTCAGTGAGCACATTAAGATAGACCTTCAGTGAGCACATTAAGATAGACCCGTCTTCAGTGAGCACATTAAGATAGACCTTCAGTGAGCACATTAAGATAGACCTTCAGTGAGCACATTAAGATAGACCCGTCTTCAGTGAGCACATTAAGATAGACCTTCAGTGAGCACATTAAGATAGACCTTCAGTGAGCACATTAAGATAGACCTGTCTTCAGTGAGCACATTAAGATAGACCTTCAGTGAGCACATTAAGATAGACCCGTCTTCAGTGAGCACATTAAGATAGACCCGTCTTCAGTGAGCACATTAAGATAGACCTTCAGTGAGCACATTAAGATAGACCTTCAGTGAGCACATTAAGATAGACCTGTCTTCAGTGAGCACATTAAGATAGACCTTCAGTGAGCACATTAAGATAGACCCGTCTTCAGTGAGCACATTAAGATAGACCTTCAGTGAGCACATTAAGATAGACCTGTCTTCAGTGAGCACATTAAGATAGACCCGTCTTAGCGCGGTTAGGTGGCGTAGCGGAGATTGCGTTCGTCACCAACCCCGAAGCTGTGAGCTGGATTCGCCTGTTTGAATCCAGCTCACAGCTCCGGGGTTGTCACCAGCTTGGCTGGCCGTTCACACTAATACAATTGGCTGTATTAGAGGGTGGGAGAAGCTGGCGGGGTGGGTCCGGGTCGTTGTAAACAGCGACTCCTACAGTTCGGTCAGGGCGCCTGCTAAGCGCGGATAGGACCTGAGTGGGATAGTGTGATCCTCCCACACGCTACGCCCTCTCAGGGAGGATCCGCGCTGCCAGGTGAAAAGAAGCGGTTGATTGGCTGGACGTGTGTCGGAGGAAGCACGTGATAGCCTCCACTCTCCCAGATGATCTGACTGTGGGTGGGGGGTAAGTGCGCAGCGACCAGGAAGGGATTGGGAATTGGCATACGACTAACATTGGGATGGGAGAAAATCGGAGGAAAATGGAGGGGGGAAAAAGATTAAAAAAAAAAAAAAAAAAAAAAAAGATAGACCCGTCTTCAGTGAGCACATTAAGATAGACCTTCAGTGAGCACATTAAGATAGACCTTCAGTGAGCACATTAAGATAGACCTGTCTTCAGTGAGCACATTAAGATAGACCTTCAGTGAGCACATTAAGATAGACCCGTCTTCAGTGAGCACATTAAGATAGACCTTCAGTGAGCACATTAAGATAGACCCGTCTTCAGTGAGCACATTAAGATAGACCTTCAGTGAGCACATTAAGATAGACCTTCAGTGAGCACATTAAGATAGACCTTCAGTGAGCACATTAAGATAGACCCGTCTTCAGTGAGCACATTAAGATAGACCTGTCTTCAGTGAGCACATTAAGATAGACCTTCAGTGAGCACATTAAGATAGACCTGTCTTCAGTGAGCACATTAAGATAGACCTGTCTTCAGTGAGCACATTAAGATAGACCTTCAGTGAGCACATTAAGATAGACCTTCAGTGAGCACATTAAGATAGACCTGTCTTCAGTGAGCACATTAAGATAGACCTTCAGTGAGCACATTAAGATAGACCTTCAGTGAGCACATTAAGATAGACCTTCAGTGAGCACATTAAGATAGACCCGTCTTCAGTGAGCACATTAAGATAGACCTTCAGTGAGCACATTAAGATAGACCCGTCTTCAGTGAGCACATTAAGATAGACCCGTCTTCAGTGAGCACATTAAGATAGACCTGTCTTCAGTGAGCACATTAAGATAGACCTGTCTTCAGTGAGCACATTAAGATAGACCTTCAGTGAGCACATTAAGATAGACCTTCAGTGAGCACATTAAGATAGACCTGTCTTCAGTGAGCACATTAAGATAGACCTTCATTGAGCACATTAAGATAGACCTTCAGTGAGCACATTAAGATAGACCTGTCTTCAGTGAGCACATTAAGATAGACCTTCAGTGAGCACATTAAGATAGACCTGTCTTCAGTGAGCACATTAAGATAGACCTTCAGTGAGCACCAGGGGAGGAAACTAACTTTTTGGCTTACCAGCCAACTGGCGGGTATCTGATTTTTTTTACCAGCCAAATAGATTTTTTACCAGACAAAAAAAATCGCTAATTGTGATAATTACTTCTTTGTACGTCTTCGTCTAAATTGATTTTCAATCATAGTAAATTAATCACACTGTCTCTACTCTTCAAAATATTACATCATTAAATCACATATTAACATGAAAGAGGGAACTATTCTGGACTGGGTTGGGCTGAACTGGGCAGTGAAAGATGCTGGGTTGGGCTGGTCTAGGTTATACTGAATGATGAATTGAAAATGGGGGACCCTGATGTAAACAAGACGAAAGTCTTTCTCTGGTCTGCATCCCCTTAACAATTGCATGTATTGAGCCGTACTGTACTGTACCCATTCTGCAATCTGTTAAATACAGTTTTCATTCATCACAGCTCAACTACTAGGAATGTGTGTCTGACTCTTAAGTGCAGGAAATATTCATCAGAAAGGGGGGACATGATGGAGGGAATGGAAAGAGCAGGTTTGACAGGAGCAGGGTTGAAGGGATTGATTGATTGAAAAGTGTATTAACAGATTGCAGAATGGGTACAGTACAGTACAGCTCAATACATACAATTGTTAAGGGGATGCAGACCAGAGAAAGACTTTCGTCTTGTTTACATCAGGGTCCCCCATTTTCAATTCATCATAACATATTGGAGTGTGGAGGAAGTGGACAAGGCATTAAGCAAACAGGACTGAAATGGGGGACCCTGATGTAAACAAGACTAAAGTCCTTCTCTGGTCTGCATCCCCTTAACAATTGTGTGTATTGAGCTGTACTGTATTGTACCCATTCTGCAATCTGTTAATAAAGTTTTCAATCAATACTGGGTTGGGCAGTGAAAGAACCAAGCATTTCACTGTAATGTAATAGCTAAATAAAACAACTTGAACTTGACTTGTTACATTTGCACTCTGGTTGTATGCCAAATGTATTCTGGTTGTACTGTACTTGTGCTGTAAGATGACAATACATTGGAACCGAATCGACAACGCTAGGGGTTCAGCGGGTGTATTCTGAATGCCAAATATGACAACATCACCGTTGTGAAGGGCATATGGGCGAGTGGTGATATGCTGGGAAACCCGGTAATAATAAAATGTCACTCGACTGCATTTAAGCAAAGCCGCTCAGTATAGTCCACTATGTTGAATGCGCGTTATGGTAGCTTGTTACATGCTAGGTAGCTAGCCGGCTAATGTTGTTGACTTGTCATTCTCATCCGACTCGAAGGAGACGCGTCGCGTGCTGTTGTTCGCCCCCATGTCAGACCGCACCGATATCCGAAAGCGACGACTCTACATGCAATTATTTTCATCCACTCATGTGTTTTTGTAAGTTTGTCTACGTTGTCAAGCCGGCTGCCGGTGGCAGGAGTTTGTAGGTCTGCGCGCAGTCAGTGGTCTGTCCACTTCCCCTAGATGGGCGGCATCTTCTAGAAAACGAGTGTTCATTGGAGGAGCTTAGAGCGCATCTGTACAACGATGATGTTCATTGGTTATGGTCTGATTATTATGTGGCGCAAATGGGAGGAATCAAGGGGGGAGTCAGAGTTCGGTTTGTGTCAGTGAGCGAATCAGCAGATTGCAGAATGATTTTTTTGTTTTGTTTTGTAATTACTAGTACTCGCCAGACTGGCGAGTGCTCTTCATGAATTACTCGCCAAACGTAAAAAATACTCGCAATTGGCGAGTAAAGTGGCCTAATTTCCTCCCCTGGTGAGCACATTAAGATAGACCTTCAGTGAGCACATTAAGATAGACCTTCAGTGAGCACATTAAGATAGACCTTCAGTGAGCACATTAAGATAGACCTGTCTTCAGTGAGCACATTAAGATAGACCTTCAGTGAGCACATTAAGATAGTCCTGTCTTCAGTGAGCACATTAAGATAGACCTTCAGTGAGCACATTAAGATAGACCTTCAGTGAGCACATTAAGATAGACCTTCAGTGAGCACATTAAGATAGACCTGTCTTCAGTGAGCACATTAAGATAGACCTTCAGTGAGCACATTAAGATAGACCTTCAGTGAGCACATTAAGATAGACCGGTCTTCAGTGAGCACATTAAGATAGACCTTCAGTGAGCACATTAAGATAGTCCTGTCTTCAGTGAGCACATTAAGATAGACCTTCAGTGAGCACATTAAGATAGACCTTCAGTGAGCACATTAAGATAGACCTGCCTTCAGTGAGCACATTAAGATAGACCTTCAGTGAGCACATTAAGATAGACCCGTCTTCAGTGAGCACATTAAGATAGACCTTCAGTGAGCACATTAAGATAGACCTTCAGTGAGCACATTAAGATATACCTTCAGTGAGCACATTAAGATAGATCTGTCTTCAGTGAGCACATTAAGATAGACCTGCCTTCAGTGAGCACATTAAGATGGACCTTCAGTGAGCACTAGGCTTGGGCGGTATCATTTTCTTCATACCGTCAGTCATACCTTGCTGACATCACACCCCGGTATGGGTATTATGACGGTATGACTTTCATCAGCGGGGGGGTTAAGTTAACAATATACTCGTTATCACCATACATAACGCTTATATTGAAACACGTTGACATTAGGGCCGTTCTTTCAACCTAAAAGTGCACTTTCTTCAACCTCAAACCTAAATTCCTTAGCGACCCGTGTTGCCAACGTAAACAAATCAGCGCGCACATTCGAGACACACATATGAAACGAGTCATACGGAACAAATAACGTATAACGGAGGCTAAAATTAGACCAATGTGACTCACAAACTCACGACAGTAGTACACAACTACACAGACGCACAAAATTGATTCTGCATTGATTAAGTGATAATCAAAACCCAGCTTAAGCCGTTAAACCCATGTAGTGAATCACCGAAGCCAATACAGTCTAATTGGAACGCTTTACCAAACATACACTCCCGGCAATGGCATTCATAACGCATACGTTCATCTTCCATACTTAACTAGGGCTGTCTTAAATACTTCGAAGCTTCGTTCTATGGGCATGGGATTAGAATATGAAAATAAAATTCGATTATAAAAAAATTAAATAAAGATATTTTTAATGTTATAATCGAATTTAAATAGCTTATCAATACTATACAATATGTTTTTTTCTAATTTAGTACCGGTTCCCGTTTAGAACCGGGTTTCGGGGGGCATCAAAGCCCAGGTATCGGGACTGAAAAAGTCGGATCGGTGCATCCCTAGTTTCAGTTACCCCACCATGGCCCCACCATGCACATAAAGACAAAGGCACACATGCGAACGCATCAATAGTTGCGACTAAAAATAGATGCGAGAACTGGAAAGATAATTTCCGAGCACAGTGTGCGAGTAAAGATTACAAGTACCGTAATCATTATTCCCTCGCTGCATATAGGTCAGCGACTGCATGGAGTAAAGAACTGCCAGGACCTGTTGCTCCTGTGACCCCACGCCAGTTCACTGGTTCCGTCAGCAGAGCCAGTGAGCAGAGACTCCACTGTTTCCACAGCAGCAAAAACTCCAAAGTCTGGCCGAGCTTCACAGAGAAGATGGAATACAGCGAAACACGAGACCTGCAGCTAGGAGTATTTCATGCAAGCAAGGAAGCACCTCTGACGTGACAAATGGCGCTTTCCCACTGCATGGTACCTACTGCATGGTATCTAGGGCTGTCTTAAATACTTCAAAGCTTCGTTCGATGGGCACAGGATTCGAACGGGGGGAAATTTCGAATATAGAAAAAAAATAAGATTTTGCTTCTTCTTTTTTGCAACATCTTGCGCCTCCAAGGCAACGGACGTCATACGCCTCATTAGAGGTTCCCGGTTCGATTCCCACTCCTCCCAGGCAGCGTGTCGAAGTGTCCTTGATCAAGACACTTAACCTCCAACTGCTCCTGTTGAGCAGGTTGGCACCTTGCATGGTTGCCTCAGTCATCGGTGTGTGAATGTGTGAGTGAATGGGTCAAATGTGAGGAACAAATTGTAAAAGCACTTTGGATAAAAGATGGCTATGAGAGACACTTGAGTGTAACAATATACGGACAGCTGACCTTTATAATATTAGAGGTAAACGAACACACCAACATAATCCTATAAACAAGCTTATGTTCAGCACAGCACACATGTAAACTAGGGCTGAACGATTAATAGATTTTAAATCGCAATTCTTCTTAATTTTTTTACCAGGAACTCCCATTGAGATACAAGATCTCCTTTGCAAGTTGTTATTGTTGTAGGAACGGTTTGGGAGAGGGAGGTAAGGGGTTTTAGATTGTGTGTTGTAGACTTCAGAGTAAAGTACAGAAAAAAAAGGTACCGTTGGGTACCGGTATCGATTCCCAGGTAAAAAGAAACATTTTCAGGCTCGGTGTCCCGAACAGACCCACCGCGTAGGCCAGATGCAAGCCGTATTTTACAATAAACCTCTGTGGGGCTGCTTAAAAAAATAATTATTATAAATCGCAAATTAAATCGCAATCGCAATATCTGTCAGAAAAATCGCAATTCGATTATTTCCCAGAATCTTGCAGCCCTAATGTAAACACACCAACACAATCCTATAAACAAGCACAGCACACATGTATTGTAAACATATCAACACTAAACATATAAACAAGCTTATGTTCAGCACAGCACAGCAAAAGACACACAATGCAACACACACTGTAGCCTACACACACACACACACACTATCTCGGCGCTGTGGAGCAGCTTGTGTTAAAGTGGAGATGAAGCAGTGAGCAATGTGATCCTAGTTTGTTTGTTGTGTACCTTGTGTAAGACAGGGTTCTATAATCAAATGTGAAATCTATCTTATTTGTCTGAAAAATATAATATAATATCCCTGTTTTCAACATGGGCGCCGCCATTTTGTTGCTGACGTCATGGCTGACGTCATGCCGTGGGTTGGGTGTATACACTCTGGTTAGCTGCCTATAGTGAATGGGTCAGTCAGCAAATAAAATGTTGCCTACAAAACAACGGGACCGCGGTGGTTCTGTTTGTATTGCTCCTGGCTGTTCAAACTAATTTTACCATGTGAGAGAGAGGAAAGTTGGTTAATTTCCACAAACTACCAGTGAAAAAAACAGTGTTGTTGACATGTTGGCTCGGGCTGGCTGCACTCAGGCGGCGCGACCAGCCTGTTGGACAGGGAAGGAGGATCTGCAGAGAACACTTCATTGCCTCGGATTATGTTGTTGGGGTGGGATGTTTGTCCAGAAGACCACTAATCAGCTGAAGCCGGACGCGGTTCCCTCGGTCTTCGACAGACAGACCGGCGTTAGCTCTCGGGAGCGATCGCTAGCTAGTTGGCACCAGCCGGGGCCCGGCGTTAGCTCTCGCTAGCTAGTTAGCGTTAGCAACCGGAGCGTCGCGGAGCATTCAGCCTGCTGGCTACCTAGACCCACTTCAACCAGCGTCGCGGAGCATTCAGCCTGCTGGCTACACAGCTTGTCGGTGTGCTGGAGCCTCTGCAAGCTAACGGTAGCTGGCTCCAGGCTCCAGCACACCGACAAGCTGTGTAGCCAGCAGGCTGAATGCTCCGCGACGCTCCGGTTGCTAACGCTAACTAGCTAGCGAGAGCTAACGCCGGGCCCCGGCTGGTGCCAACTAGCTAGCGATCGCTCCCGAGAGCTAACGCCGGTCTGTCTGTCGAAGACCGAGGGAACCGCGTCCGGCTTCAGCTGATTAGTGGTCTTCTGGACAAACATCCCACCCCAACAACATAATCCGAGGCAATGAAGTGTTCTCTGCAGATCCTCCTTCCCTGTCCAACAGGCTGGTCGCGCCGCCTGAGTGCAGCCAGCCCGAGCCAACATGTCAACAACACTGTTTTTTTCACTGGTAGTTTGTGGAAATTAACCAACTTTCCTCTCTCTCACATGGTAAAATTAGTTTGAACAGCCAGGAGCAATACAAACAGAACCACCGCGGTCCCGTTGTTTTGTAGGCAACATTTTATTTGCTGACTGACCCATTCACTATAGGCAGCTAACCAGAGTGTATACACCCAACCAACGGTATGACGTCAGCAACAAAATGGCCGCGCCCATAATGCTAAATGCTTCAGAAATGTACACAACAAATCGTTTTTTCTTAGAAACTGCTTATTTTTATAACGTGACTTCTTCTGTGGCTTATCTAAATACTAATGTGATGCTATGAATATGTATTTATCGCACTGCTTCATTTCCACTTTAAGCCCCAGTGTGTGCGTTCCATGAGTCAGCAGTGACCTTGCGGAGACGTAACAGCAGCAAAGGGCGGATGGAGGGAATATGTTTTAGGGGATTCTCTTTGGAATGTTGCTTCCAGTGCTGCCAACACAGCAGTTTATGAACGTGTCTGTCTGTCTGTCTGACTAGACTAGAATATATCAGCAGACGAGCAGAGTGCTGCTAGGTAACTCACAGCTGGACCATTTCAGGGTTTTCTTTCTACCAAGAATGTTTGGAATGTTTATGATTATTGTGTTCGTGATATAAATTTCTTCGATATTGTCCAGCCAAGTTTTTTTTATATATATATATATATATATATATATATATATATATATATCATTTTTTTAGGAAGCAGAGTGCCCTTGTGCCATTAATGCAGTCCTGAGACTCCGGATGTCTTGAGTCAGTGAATAATTCATGAGCTAATTTAAAACAAACAAGTTCTTCCAAATGGATAAGAAATGGCGAAGGGTTGTCAAAATAAGACGATGAAATGCCATGAACAGCTTGAGTGCGTCTCAGAACTTCCCCTCGTCTCTCTGCTTCTTCCATCACCAGAGAGAGAGAGAGAGAGAGAGAGAGAGCGAGAGAGCAAGAGAGCGAGAGAGAGAGAGAGAGAGAGAGAGAGAGAGAGCGAGAGCAAGAGAGAGAGAGAGACAACATGAGGAGAGAAGAGGGAGACAACAGGAGAGAGAAAAGAGGGGTTTGATGCAGGACTCTAACCTGTGACCTCTCTCAAGTACATGTTTAGCAGGTTAACTTGCTGAGCCCCCAGGAAGCCTCTCCACACTCAGCTTTACTTACACAAAACGACACAATTAGAACATTTAGTCCAGAAGTAAAAGGAGCTTTGAGGAGAACTAGAGCCAGGTGCGGCTGGTGGCTTAGTGACTTAATGCACATACCATACACAGGGTTTCCCCCTGGCTTTAGCAGTGAGCTGGGGTTAGCATGGAAATATGAACTCTCAAAGATAATCCCACAACCTTTATGGACACATCAGGGCTCAACAGTGTGAGCGTTTCACAAAAGAGATGTGTGCGATTGCGAACCATAATAACAACTTACGAGCACAGTGTAAAGATCACAGTAAAGATCACATCCTACAAGCGGACAGGTCAATGGAGGTTCAATGAACCTAACTTGTGGAGGTTGTTGTTAGGAAGGTACCTGCTGGCTGTCCTGCTCTGCTCGTAGGCTTCTCCATTGGTAGACCTTTATTTATAAAGCACTTCTTGGTCTGTTACCTTTATATCTCTGTACATAACTCACTATCTCTGATAATCTATCTTACAGCTTGTGATCTCAGGCAGGGCTCTACAGCATTTCACTCGGATTTGCCCCTAAAAACCTCTCTCTCTCTCTCTCTCTCTCTCTCTCTCTCGTCACGCTGTTTCTATGTGTAAGGAAAACTCTGCGAGCTTTGCATCTCTCTCCTGATTCCTGATCCTATTTCATTCAAAAGGAAGATATTGATGGACATTATCTATAGTATATATACTATATAGCTCAGCAGCTATAACAGAATCATTCTATTATTTACGTTTCAACAGCGTCAAAATATTAATTTTAATTATAATGAATTAAAGAATTGTATAAATAACTTTCCATGTCGGTCATCTAATAATATATTCCATTACCTTCCTATCGGTATCTAAGTCAAAATGTTGGTATCGTGACAACACTACAACTAGGCCTGTCACGATAAACACATTTTGCTGGGCGATTAATTCTCCCATAAAATTATTGCGATAAGCGATATTGCGGTTTTGAGAGAATTCTTTTTTGAGAAATGTATTTCCCAAAAGTTTTCAATTAACTTTTTTTTTTGTTGATCTTTTTCCCCCTCCTTTTTCCTCCGATTTTCTCCCATCCCAATGTTAGTCGTTATGCCAATTCCCAATCCCCTTCCTGGTCGCTGCGCACTTACCCCCCACAGTCGGTCTGGGAGAGTGGAGGCTATCACGAGTATCACGTGCTTCCTCCGACACACGTCTAGCCAGGGAGCGAAATTAACTTTTTGACTCACCGGCCAGTGGCGGGTAGATGGGAAGAATCTACCCGCCAAGCATATTTCTTACCCGCCAACTTTTTTTTGATACAATTTTTTTTTATTATTATTTTATATAGATTTTTTTTTAATAAAATATATATATTATATAATCATACTTGTGATTGTGTTATCTGCGAGACATCGCCACCTCGCTGTCTGCAAACAGCTCCACTGTCTGTGTGTATACTCGAGTGGCCTCCAGCTCCAGCAAGGATTCTCCGGGGGTGCAGCTGGACCCTAAACGCTACATTCAGCATGCAAAAGAATTCTCCGGCGCTGCACCTGGACCCTAGTCAGCAGCCCTCACTCATGCGATGTAAACCAGGGACTCGAATACGCATGTTGTTGTTGTAGGACATTGATGCCAAGAGCTATCTGTAGCTACTGCTGGATGGCGTTGGGACAATGCCTCAGTGAACTATTTAGTTTACTGCGACATTTCATAGTGACTAGTTACCTAGCCAACGGAGGTATTATGCACTGGACTATTGCTGGAGGATTTGTTGATGTCGGGAGCTATCCGTAGCTAGCCGGCTGGATAACGTTACACAATGCCTCGTGTATTAAACTAAGTGAATAGTTGACTGGGTCATTTTGTAACGGTAGCTAACGTTATCTCACGAAGGTCCCACACTGACTAGACTAACGTCACGGTGAGGCAATAGCCTCTGTTTACATGCAGGCATTAGCAGCAGCAGCAGTGCTAACTAACGTCACAGTGACTCGGAGGCAATAGCCTCTGTTTACATGCAGGCAAACAGAAACAGGTGGGGAGGGGCTAGCAGCAGTGCGCGGTGCGCGCTTCATGTCGGCTGAGACAGCGAGTGAGAACTCCGCTAAAGAATTGGATCATGATTTTCGGTTTTCACATGACTATTTGATAGCCCGTCACACGGCGCTCAGAACTCTGTGGGAGGCGCCAAACGTAAAAACTGAGCGCAAATGGCGGGTGGCGCTCTCTAGTTTCGGTCCCTGCGTCTAGCCAATCAACGGCTTCTTTTCACCTGGCAGCGCGGATCCTCCCTGAGAGGGTGTAACGTGTGGAAGGATCACACTACCCCCCTTAGATCCTATCCGCGCTGAGCAGGCGCCCCGACCGAACTGTAGGAGTCGCTGTTTACAACGACCCGGACCCACCCTGCCAGCTTTCCCACCCTCTAATACTGCCAATTGTATTAGTGTGAACGGCCAGCCAAGCTGGTGACAACGCCGGAGCTGTGAGCTGGATTCGAACAGGCGAATGGTGACGAACGCAATCTCCGCTACGCCACCTGACCGCCCTTCAATTAACCTTTTTATTTTTATTTTTACTAATATAATAATAGCATAATAATGCAAGGAAACCGTTTCAAAGTGCAATAAACCTTTATTTAACATTGGAAGACATTTTAAATATCCTAAATAAAAAAAAAATCTCAGTTTGATTGTTTATTATAAAACAAACTGAAACTGGAAACAAGCCCTCTGTCTGGCTTTTTGTGTCATCCTTTTAACATACATGTATTATTAATGTACCTTGCGGTACCATGTAAAAAATTTTAATAACGTATGAGGAAAAACTGTGGAAACGTAATAAATAAAAAGGCAGTGAAACAATAATCAAATAAACACCAAAATATATACTATCTCTATTGGAATGGAGACTTCAGCACAGGATAAACTAGGGATGGGCAAAAATAATCCAGATCGATTGATCACATGATGTACTCGAGTACTCGTGGAGGAAAACGCTGTACAAAATAAACGTCTTTTGCGGTGTTTTAGACTTTTATTTTGAAACCCACCGACCGGTCCGGAGCGGAAGTATTGTTGTTATTATCCTAGCAGAACGTATGAGCGGACAACTTGTCTCGTCCGGTTCTGTGTTTTTGAGCTAATGATAAAACAAATGTTGAGATTGTTGGTGAACAACTAACTTTAGGTTAGTTTTAACGTTAGCTACAGACGTTAGATGCAGCTACTACAGGCAATCAACGATGAGGAGGAAGCGTCAAAGCCGTATATAATAGAATAGCCCTGTACGCACGACTCGAAACTACCTAATAAATTAATTCATGTTTAACTTGTCCCCGTGTCCAGTCCTTTGACTAGCCCAGGGGTGTACAGTGCGACATATATATCGCACGTGCTACAGCAACAGCGGTCTGTGCGATGGATGGATTTACTTCAATAGCACTGGTGCGATAGGGATTTGGTTCATATAGATCAGTGGTGCCCAACCAGTCGATCGCGATCGACAGGTAGATTGCGGGCTGATTTCAAGTAGATCTTGATTAATAAAATTTGATTATTAAAAAAAAAAAAATAAAAAAAAAAATTGCTAAATCAACTCTGCCTCTCCTTGTTAACTACAACAAGCAATGCTGTTTGTTATTTAAGATGAGGTCGGACTCGGCACTGACAGATTTGTGTTCATTATGCTGCTTTTATAAAGCCTCAAATGACGGATTACAATTATACAATTTTGGCTGGTAGCTCTCGGCTAGGTGGTAAATTAAAAAGTAGATCTTGGTTCAAAAAAGGTTAGGCACCCCTGATATAGATACTCTTATTTTGAAAATTCTGTAGCGGGTCTCATTTCTGCCCACGCGCAGCTCCAGCTAGGCTCCGAAAGCTAGCAACGTTCAGGTGCATATGATACTCTTATTTTGAAAAAACTCTTGTGACAACTCGACGAGTCATATCCGCGCTTCTGCAAGCAGAGCAGCGCGTTGGTCGGTTGGTGCGCACAGTACTGCTGCGTTAACACAGCAGTGCGCCTACACGTCCCGAAATAAGTCCGCGGTGTTTTTTTTTTCTCGCAACGGGTCAAATGCATTCCTTTATGCGCACATCGCCCGAAATTAACGTTTATGTACCATTACAATCACTACAACGTTAGCAAGCTAACAAGCTAATCCTTATCAGAGGCAGAGCCAGCAGACACAGTGTGGACTGGGGAAAGGGAAATGGGGGGCACTCTCTCCCCTTCCCTGTGTGTGTGCGTGCGTGCGTTTGGAAAGACGATGAAGTCACTAGTCAGGACTCAGGACAGGAGTATATTATAGTAAACTGAGGATGGACAGATAATGTTGATATTCAAATAAACAAGTTTCGAGAGGAGTGGAAGTTTGAAGACAGACTAGACTACAATATGATGCGGGGGTGGTGAGTTGAAACAGTGTGTGTGAATGAATGAGAACTTTATTTAACAGATTGCAGAATGGGTACAATACAGTACGGCTCAATATACACAATTGTTAAGGGGATGCAGACCAGAGAAAGACGTTTGTCTTGTTTACATCAGGGTCCCCCATTGTGTGTGTGTCCCAACCGACCCCACTTCTATGTTTCAATAAATTATTTGCATTTAAAACTATTAACGCTCATACTAAAAAGTATGAGCAACACGGGCAAGAAATGTGCTGTTCCTGGCTGCCAAGCTGCTAATATGTCTTTTCCTAATGATGTCGTGCTCCACAAGCAATGGGCCAAGTTCGTTTTGGGATTTTTGCAAAGACGAGGGACTTTATGCTGCCATGAGTTCCTGGCTGTTGCTAAAGAAGAAGGGAGCTAGCCTGTACCAAGTCTTTGAGACCGAAAGAAAGCATCGAATCAGTAAGTACATACAGTACGTCGTAATTAGTTAATTAGCAGTAGGACCTCGTTCATTCATCAGTTTGTGTATTACGGTACTCTTCCGTGTGTGCGTGCGCCAAGACAGTCTAACGTTAGTGCAAGCACCGTGTGTGTGTGTGTGTTAGACGGAGTGAGAGAGCAAGCTAGCTTAGCTAGCGTTATCTTAGCTCTGTGCTTCGTTGTATATATGTAGACCTACTTTTGTGTATTGCAAATTAATGATTATGTTCCTTGTGTGTGTTTGGGGGGGGGGGGGTTGTTATCTTAGCTCGGTTTATTAAGCCAAGAAAATCTAACGTTACTAACGTTGTGTGTGTTAGACGGTAGGAAGCAGGGAACAAACTTAACTTTTTGACTTACCAGCCATTTGGCTGGTAGATTTAAAAAACGACCAGCCAGGCAGATTTTTTACCAGCCAAAAATTTTAAATAGCTTTTTAGTATATCGCCATGTGTTATTATTACTATATAATACTCTCATATGCTATTTTCAATTAATATCATAAACAACATAAGGAATATTAGCATAATTTAGAGTGGACTGAAGGAATGAGTCAGCGTTAAGTTTTAAATGCAAATAATTTATTGACACATAGAAGTGGGGTCGGGGGGACACACACTGTTTCAACTCACCACCCCCGCATCATATTGTAGTCTAGTCTGTCTTCAAACTTCCACTCCTCTCGAAACCTTTTTATATTTGAATATCAACATTATCTGTGCATCCTCAGTAATCCTGAGTTGACTACAATATACTCCTCTCCTGAGTCCTGACTAGTGACTTCATCGTCTTTCCAAACGCACGCACACACACAGAGAAAGGGAGAGTGCCCCTCTTAAAAGGTTTCAACTTTACAGCACTGACAAAGTTGAACAAAGTGCTGTACAAGTCCCACAACATAAAAGAAAATATATATAATAAATAAATAAAAATAAATTAAAAAAATTTAGTCTCGAAGCTTCTAATCAAAATCGAATCTCGGCCCCGAAGCTTCGAATTCCAAAAAAAATTCGAAGGTCAGCCCTATTAGACGGAGTGAGAGAGCAATCTTATTCTTCCTGTCATTTGTTTTCCCAAAATCGTATGGCATGGGTACCTGCTTCGGTGTCATCCCTTTGTGGATTGTATTGTATTCGAAAACGTATGCT
Organism: Notolepis coatsorum; assembly: GCF_963971535.1. Classification (NCBI taxonomy): domain Eukaryota; kingdom Metazoa; phylum Chordata; class Actinopteri; order Aulopiformes; family Paralepididae; genus Notolepis; species Notolepis coatsorum. The sequence continues at coordinate 98,036,072 of NC_140168.1, forward strand.
TGAGCCATATTTGTTTGTGTATTAGGTTCACTTTGACGTTAGTAGAGTAGTATGGGCGGAGCTACATGTGGGGGTCTGTCACTCAAATCGCATTCGCACTCACAGGAATTGTGTAAAGTTTCCCAAATAGTGCAAGGAATAGCAAGACATGGGACCTTTAAAAGAAACTCTAAAGTAGTTTCAAAGTTCATGTCACAGACCTTGCAACGTCTGAATTGGGAGTTTGCAAATGCATCGATACATAATGCTGATGCTACATGTTACTAATGTTAAGGATATGGTGGTGGTTTTTTTTCCTTCTATCCTTTTGTCTCTCTGTTTTGTCCTGTATGTTGCATCTTACATTTAGTCATTTATTTGACGCTTTGATCCAAAGCGACTTACAAGTTCAGTACGACGAAGTACGAAGTCATCAGGAAGGGTACAACTCTATCAACTGAGTAACAATGTTCATCAAAGTGTTCCGTGTTACAGTATGTTAGTTTATTAGGACAAGTGCATGACAGTACGGTTAGTTATGGTTAGATATTAAAAAGAAAATTAAAAAAATTCTTCTTCCATTATTTTAGATAATGGTTGAAGAAGTGCGTCTTTAGTCGAAGTCGAAAGATTGGACGTGTTTCGGCTGTCCTAACTGGGGTGGGTAGTTCATTCCACCATTGTGGGGTAAGGACTGAGAATAGGCGGCTTCTCTTTGATGACCCTCCCGGAGCTTGGATAGGAGTGGGTCTGAGGCGGCCAGAAGATGCAGAGCGTAGGGGTCTTGAGGGTGTGTAGTTAGTAGGGGTGCACCGATATATCGGTCGGGTATCGGTATCGGCCGATAAGTGCCTTGTTGACTGCTATCGGCCGATAAGCTCAAATGTGCCGATAGCAGTCGCCGATAAATAACCATCAATGTTTGTAGCGTCAAAAGGCAAAAAAAAAAAGTTCACTCGCGACCTACCTGCACAACGCCCGCCGTCCCCCACACACACACACAAGCTACTGCATCAAAGTTACTTTATGATTAACAAGGCATTCGTTTTGTGGCATTAACGTTATATAGTTAGTGTTACACGGACAATAACATCAGCATATTATTATTACCCATAGCAGCAAGGCATTACTCCGAGTCCGTTCATTAGCTACCGGAAGATGCAAGACTAACGTTACTGGTGAAAATGTGATTTGCGTTGGAATACTCCTTTGCCAACTTGCTGTACTTTGCTTGCAGGTCTGCAGCCATTATTGCTGGATTATGAATAGCCCCAACTTTAGCCAAGGTAACGTTATGTTATAGTTAACGCTAGCTTTCGGTTAGCTGTTCAATGCTATTAATAACACAACTCCCCGTCAACACCCTCTCTCGGGAAGATGGCATTTAAGAAAGTATCTGCTGTTAAAATGACACAAACATTCGTTTTGTGGCATTAACGTTATATAGTTAGTGTTACACGTTCAATAACAAGCATATTATTTACCCGAAGATAGCAGTAAACAAGGCATTACTCCGTTAGTCCGTTCATAGCTGAGTTCCATTCCGTTGCTCATTCCGTACCAAACTACCCATTCTGCAATCTGTTAATAAAGTTTTCAACCAGACAAATGTATAGAAAGGCTTTGTTTTATTATAACATTTGTTGCAGTAAAATCATTATGTCTCATTTGGTCATGCTGTGGAGCGCTGGTAGGCGGGCCGGGCAGCTAACGTTGTGCTCTCGCAAACAGAACAATGGCGGCATGCCCGAAAGTAGAAAATGAATAAACGCTTGCCGATTGGTGGTAAGGACAGCAGGAGGTGGGTGCTAGCGGTGTGGCGTAATTGGCCGAATCGACTGTCAATCAAAATGGTTCCATTGCATTGGTTGAAAGCTCTGGTTGAGAGAATAGTATCCCGCTGCAGGCCGCCAGAATGGTTCCATTGCATTGGTTGAAAGCTCTGGTTGAGAAAATAGTATCCCTCTGCAGGCCGCCAGACGATACTGGGAGAGAGACTGGGAGAGAGATAGTGATACCATAAACATATTTCTTGATGTTTCCTTTTTTTAAGTAAGTAAAGAGGCCTACAAATACAAACATACAAATATACAGTAGTTTCATTAAAAAAAATTACAAATTACAAAAAAAAAATAAAAAAAATTACAAATACTTATATACAAATATCGGTATCGGTATCGGCCGATAGTGTTAGTTGAACAATCGGTATCGGTGGCCAATTTTCATATCGGTGCATCCCTAGTAGTTAGAGACCATTGACCGGAGGTAGGCGGGAGCCGTTCCCTTCGCTGCACGGTATGCTAGGTTGAGGGCCTTGAAGCGGATACGTGCAGCAATGGGGAGCCAGTGCAGGTCCCTAAGAAGTGGGGTGACATGGGCCGACTTCGGTAGGTTTGAGATCAGGCGGGCCGCTGCGTTTTGAATGAGTTGAAGAGGCTTGGTGGCAGTGGCCGGGAGGCCAGCGAGCAGTGCGGTATCTTGGTTTATTATTTTTATTGCTGCCATTTTGGTCAGGTCTTGCTCGTAAAAGAGATCCTTGATCTCATTTTACCTGGTAAAATAAAGGGTTAAAAAAGAAATTGGTGATCGTCTCAAGCCGGTGATAGGAGACTATGGAAACTCTGCAGCCATTCAAGTCTGCCTGATATCAATCAAAGATCTGGACACGTGTGATTTGGGGGATTATATCGTTGGAATATGTTCTAACTCTCTCTGTACCATTTGCCCGCATAGAACTCTGAAAAACAGCCTTTTCCTATTCTGCCCCATCTACATGGAACTTATTGCAAAAGGAACTGAGGCTCCCAAACCTAATTCTCATTGGAGATTTTTTAAGCTTCTTATACGCAATATTGAGAGGGCCTCCATGGGGGCCTGTTCTGGTTCTCGCTCTTAATTAAATGTATCTGGATTTTAGCCTCTCTTAGATGTTTAGTTGGTTACTTACTTGGAACTAATTTCCCTAGTACTTACACACACCAAACTTTCCACATTTCTTCCTATCCATATCCTGCTTCTAATTCCAGAAGGGTTTGTTGATCTCATTCATAGCCGGATTTATAGTACATTTTATACCAGAACTAGGCGGAAATCGATATTTTTTTTTATGACAGTAGACAGTATTTCCTGATGTATGGGCTGATAAGAGGACATAGCCACAATCCCTTCTGGAAAAAGGTTCGTTTTGAATGTATCAACAAAATGAAACCATTTTTGAATCTTGCATTATCCATGTTGGTGATGCGAGACTTGGCGATACATGCAAATGTGCGGCGCATATTTAATGCAGAAGTGCCTCATTTGCATATATAAACATTAAATGCAGAAAACTTGCAATACATTTTTTTTTTTTTAAACTTTGGCCATTCCCCTGGCTCTTTTATGTGTTTATCACATTTATTCTGGTCAAGGATGACCGACAGAAACAGGCTGAAAGGGTTCAGATGGGGGGGAAGACACTCTGGGAAAGGCACGGCTGCAGTCCGGGATTCGAACTCGCTAAACCCCAGATCCGTGACGAGCACGGTTGTCCACGGCGCCGAAATAGCGCTCGCGGTACGTGGTGAGCTACTGGAGCTCCCCCTGCAATACATTTTTATCTACATAACAAACTGGGAACGTTTCATAGTGAAATCTATTCAAATATTTGTTTTGCCTATTAGGGGGTCTCGCCTTTAGCTACGAGCGGGGAGATGAGCATGGAAAGAGTGGATGAATGTCACCGAACAGTGATTTAAGGTGAACGGCTGACATTCCTTGGCAGTCGTCTCCTCCCTGAGGCAATAGCTAAGCAAAACGCAATATCACCTCCTTTGTTATTATTCCTGTCATAATGCATCAGAGACGGATGACAGAAACTCAAGGCTAACTTTTACTGCAAGTAAAGAGAAAGACATACCTTCATGTCATGGTCCACAATTTAGCCTGAATTTTAGACTATCACCTGAATCTGCTCCCAATAGTTTTAGTTCTTGATGTATAATTTTGTCCCCCATCAAACATATTACAATGCGAATAGAGATTTGATAGGAACCGGAGTTGATAAGCAGAACACCGCTTGGCAGGCCAAAAACATCCGATTGGCCAAAAAACAACAGCTCCTGCATCAGCAACCAATAGGGAGGTGTAGTCTGACGTCAATTTGGACCGCCCTCGACGTCCACCCGTATAGGGATTTATCATTGGGAAAATGTATTATCGGCTATTGTAACAATTCTGCCTCATGGACATTGGAAAGCTTTCTATTTTTGCACAAAATGAGTTCCCTTCTATCACTAACATTATTGTAAGCATTTTTGGTTGAAATCAAATTCGACGATTTTCTTTTACGATTAATTGTGAATATTTTCATGTTGAGCCATAGATTGTGGATGAATATGCACAGAAAGGTACACCATGCAATTGCAAATGTTCATGCTTTGTTTTAAACGAGACGATTTAGAAATGGGCAATGGGGAAATACATTGCGTTTTCAAGATGGTGGACCGGCCGGAAACAGAAATGACGTAACCACTACACCTCCCTATTACGCTGAAATAAGACACTGTGCTACTACCACACCTTTACAAAATCAAAAAAAATAAACAGATTTATAAAAAGCTGAACCACCTGCCGATCAGAGGCAGGGAAATAGGTTTATTTTGATTCAGCTTAAAGCTGCTGCTGCCTCTGGGAGTGGAAAACCTTTGTTGCTGCACAGGGCTTGAGACGTGATGCAGAGCTCTATTTCTGCTGGGCAGGTAAACTCACTTGAGAAGTGATGCAGAGCTCTATTTCTGCTGTGCAGGTAAACTCACTTGAGAAGTGATGCAGAGCTCTATTTCTGCTGTGCAGGTAAACTCACTTGAGAAGTGATGCAGAGCTCTATTTCTGCTGTGCAGGTAAACTCACTCTTGAGAAGTGATGCAGAGCTCTATTTCTGCTGTGCAGGTAAACTCACTTGAGAAGTGATGCAGAGCTCTATTTCTGCTGTGCAGGTAAACTCACTTGAGAAGTGATGCAGAGCTCTATTTCTGCTGTGCAGGTAAACTCACTCTTGAGAAGTGATGCAGAGCTCTATTTCTGCTGTGCAGGTAAACTCACTTGAGAAGTGATGCAGAGCTCTATTTCTGCTGGGCAGGTAAACTCACTTGAGACGTGATGCAGAGCTCTATTTCTGCTGTGCAGGTAAACTCACTCTTGAGAAGTGATGCAGAGCTCTATTTCTGCTGTGCAGGTAAACTCACTTGAGAAGTGATGCAGAGCTCTATTTCTGCTGTGCAGGTAAACTCACTCTTGAGAAGTGATGCAGAGCTCTATTTCTGCTGGGCAGGTAAACTCACTCTTGAGACGTGATGCAGAGCTCTATTTCTGCTGTGCAGGTAAACTCACTCTTGAGAAGTGATGCAGAGCTCTATTTCTGCTGGGCAGGTAAACTCTCTTGAGAAGTGATGCAGAGCTCTATTTCTGCTGGGCAGGTAAACTCACTTGAGAAGTGATGCAGAGCTCTATTTCTGCTGTGCAGGTAAACTCACTCTTGAGACATGATGCAGAGCTCTATTTCTGCTGGGCAGGTAAACTCACTCTTGAGAAGTGATGCAGAGCTCTATTTCTGCTGTGCAGGTAAACTCACTCTTGAGACGTGATGCAGAGCTCTATTTCTGCTGGGCAGGTAAACTCACTCTTGAGACGTGATGCAGAGCTCTATTTCTGCTGGGCAGGTAAACTCACTCTTGAGAAGTGATGCAGAGCTCTATTTCTGCTGTGCAGGTAAACTCACTCTTGAGAAGTGATGCAGAGCTCTATTTCTGCTGGGCAGGTAAACTCACTCTTGAGACGTGATGCAGAGCTCTATTTCTGCTGGGCAGGTAAACTCACTCTTGAGACGTGATGCAGAGCTCTATTTCTGCTGGGCAGGTAAACTCACTCTTGAGACGTGATGCAGAGCTCTATTTCTGCTGGGCAGGTAAACTCACTCTTGCTCATTTCTCCAAAGTTGCCTACGGCAGCTTTAAGGGGAAGATTATTAATATTTTGCATGATTACACGTAGTATTTATACCGTTTATATCTCCATTCACATAGCACTGCATATGTTGACAGGTGGGCTCTGCTGAATTAGTAGTTTTGGGCTTTAGGCCTTAAAGTATAGTATAGCACTCTGAATCAGCAACAACAACAAGAACAGAGGAGCATCCTTCAGGTGGGGGTACCATATACACAAAGTGCGATTACAATTTTGAGAATGGAACGTTCCAACATTCTAATGACGATGACGTGCACTAGGGCTGAGCCCAAACGTTCGGACCTTCGTTCGTTACGTTGTCATTCAAATCTTAATTAATGGGTTATTCGTTGGAACCTTCGCTTTTTTTTATTTAGAAATCAAATTGTTTTTATTAAAAAAAGAAAATTCAGAATGTGATATATATCAGAATATCACAGTACTATGTTGCGTTTACAATAATTCGAAAGTCACGTGCGAACACAGACAACAGTCTAGTCGAGATGAGGAGGGGGGTCACCGTCATACATTATCAGGAAATGAATCAATCATGCAAAAAATAGACAGTTGAGTGACTCACACTCACCAGTCTTATTTCATAATACAACACCTCCGAATGGACGTTTGGATTAAACCAAGTGTATGCAGTGATGCTGAACCTTCCCAGTGGAACACAAGTTACTTAACGTTACACAGGTATGTTATGCACATTAATTAAGCTATGCACGTTTAACAAATGTATTCACAAAATGGATTACCATCCAAATGTTATTGAAGCCTCCCGTGACCAGTAAGTAGGTAGTGGTACTACTTAGGGCTGACCTTCGATTTTTTTTGGAATTCGAAGCTTTGTGGCCGAGATTCGATTTTAATTCGAAGCTTCGAGAAAAATATATATATATATATATTTTATTTAAATTTGTTTTATGTTGTGAGAACTTGTACAGCACTTTGTTCAACTTTGTCAGTGCTGTAAAGTTTAAACCTTAGACAAACAAAACACTTTGCTTTCGTAAGCCGTCATTTGAGGCTTTATAAAAGCAGCACAATGAACACAAATCTGTCAGTGCCGAGTCCGACCTCATCTTAAATAACAAACAGCATTGCTTGTTGTAATTAACAAAGAGGCAGAGTTGATTTAGCAAAAAAAAATAAAAAAAATAACCATATTTATTATTATAATTTTTTTTTTAACACTTTAACACTTTAACTGCCACACACTAGATATCTCGGGTTTATTAATATGTGGTTGAAAGCCACTCACGAGATTTCTCTGATTCTTTTTTAGCGATCTGAAATCATATTGCATCACGCGAGCCTACCCGAGTATACCCGAGCACCGCCGGCGATCATATGTGGAAAAAAGCGCCCCCTATCGTCTCCCAGATGACATAAGGGATTTTGGAATGGACTCAATGAAAATGGATGGGGGAAAAAATCCGGTACTCCACATTTTCCAGTCCACTGATCCAGCCGGGGTTATCACAGTTCATTCTGGAGCCTCTGAGACCTGCGGAATCATGTACTGCACTGTACACACGGTGGATCCATACACGTATCGATTTTTTCGAATGGTGATCAGGAATTGGAATATACCAGTTGGATACCATCTGATGTCAGGTAAGGAATCTATGTTATCAGTGTTAGGATAATCAGACTAATTTTGATGAAGTTATAAGCTGTTTTGTGAAATGGGCTCTTTCGGTTTCACTGTAAAAGTCCAAGAGGAAATCAACGCTGCGATTATCCGTGCGCGGCCCGAATGTGCTTGCGTGCATGTATAATATTGATCATCTAGCGTTTATTTGAAAACGATTCATAAATAGGCCGATGAATATCAACGTTATGGAATATTCCAGTAAAAGACGATTTTCATAGAATGGTGAATGAACTGTTTTTTATCTCAAAACGGGTGCTTTTCTAAATGCTCTAAAATGGAAATGAAGCGATAAAAAACCAATCTGCCTTGACAGCACTGACTGGAAAATAGTCTTTGATAAGCGACGGGCAGATTAGACACATAGCCATAATTTAAAACATAGATTAGGCGATATTAACGTTAACATTGAAGTGGATGGTGGCATCAAGGGGGTAAAAAGGAAAACCCGGCGTGGCACTCAAAGTGTTAATAATCGAATTTTATTTTCATATTCGAATCCCATGCCCATCGAACGAAGCTTTGAAGCTTCGAAGTATTTAAGACAGCCCTAGTACTACTCTTAAGAACCGCAGCAATATGAGCTACATTATATGCTTAAATGTGCACTATGTGCCTAAAGTCAAGACTCGACAGTACTGAACCAGGAAGATTATTTAGGAGCACGTTTTTTGCATGATTAAAAACGATGGTTCGAACGTCCGTTAGAAAAACCCTGGCGAAGTTCGAACGTCCCAAAAACAGGCTACTGTCTGGGACAGCTCTAAGGTCCACCCTGTGTTCGTAAAGTTACGGAGTTCGAGGATTCCAAATTAGAATTGTGAGGAAACTAAACGCTTGAAAGAAGTCACACCTCAAATGCAGGAGAAAGGAGCAGAGCCATACAGATCGATGGTCGTGCAGCTTAGCAGCAGCATCAGCAGCAGCTGGAGTTACTGTCCAGTCATGTGGATCTGCTGGCTGCTGCTCTACAACCAGAAGTAAAAGCAGCCTGCAATATTAATGTCTGCTGATGTAGTCTCTGTGTGTGCGTGTGTGCGTCAATCTGTTGCTGTTGTGTGCGTGTAGCCGAGTGGTTGTGTGTGCGTGTGTATGTATGTGTGTGTGTGTGTGTGAAGTATTTGTCCGTGTGTGTGTCTGGGTGTGTATTTTGCGTGCGTACATATGTGTCGCATTATGCACTGAGCCTGAGGTGGAGCTGAGAGCGCATGAGGTGAAACTGCTGCAGTGAGTGAGAGATGGAGAGGAGTATGAGAGGTGAGAGAGAGAGGAGAACGAGTGGTGAGAGAGAGGTGAGAGAGAGAGGAGAACGAGTGGTGAGAGAGAGGTGAGAGAGAGAGGAGAACGAGTGGTGAGAGAGAGGTGAGAGAGAGAGGCTGAGAGGTGAGAGAGAGAGGAGAACGAGTGGTGAGAGAGGTGAGAGAGAGGAGAACAAGTGGTGAGAGAGAGGTGAGAGAGGAGAATGAGTGGTGAGAGAGGTGAGAGAGAGAGGTGAGAGAGAGAGGAGAACGAGTTGTGAGAGAGAGAGACAGAGACAGAGAGACAGAGTGGTGAAAGGGCAGGCCTGGCAGAGCACACACATCTCAAGGAACTTGAGGAAAGGGGGCAGAAGAGGAAGAGAGAGACATTTTCTCCATGAATAAAAGAGGAACTGTTGCCGTCTTAGTCCTCTGGTGTGTCTGTGTCTGACAGGGAGCTTTCTGACTGACTTACCCTGTCGCTCTATCTCTCTTCTCTCTCTATCCCTCTCGATCACTTCTCTCCATTATCTCTCTCTCTCATCTATCCCTCCATCTCTGTTATCTCTCTATCCCTCCATCTCTGTTATCCCTCTGTTATCCCTCCATATCTGATCTCTCTATCCCTCCATCTCTGTTGTCTCTATCCCACCATCTCTCTGTTATCTCTATCCCTCCATCTCTCCATATCCCTCCATCTCTCCATATCTCTCCATCTTTCCATCAGATAGTAGACAATACAGTGAGACTTTTCAGACGTTCCTTACATTTCTTCACCACTGAAAATAACTTATTATTATTCTTAGGGATGGGTACCTTTCACATTTGAACCGATACCGGTACCTGTGAATTGATACCGGTACCCAACGGTACCTTTTTTCGGTACTTTAGTCTCAAGAAATTTAATTTACCTACCTCAGTCGTGAAAAAAAAATCCAAACTTCAAATAACTACAATTTCGACAGTTTTCGGCTTGCCATTGCTCCGACTGCTTTGTTGTTGAATCAAGTCAAATCCTAGGTAAGCATATATTGTGCGTGTGAACGTTGACATGAAAAGAAAAAAGTAAAAAATAAATAAAATAAAATTTTTTTTTATTTTTTTTTGGTATCTCACTTGATTCGATACTCTGTAGTACCGACGTGTTTCGGTTCGGTACCTCAAAAGTACCAAATTCGGTACCCATCCCTAGGGATGGGTATCGTTAGGATTTTATCGATACTACTACTCTTATCGATACTGCTTAACGGTTTGGTACTTTATCGATACTCTTATCGGTTCTTTTTGATTTAGCAAAAAAATTATTAAGAACAGAATCGACATTGCTTTATTATTCTTTTATATAACTATATTACTGCACATCAGGGTTCGAAATTAACGGGGGCTTGGGGCAAAATGCCCTCGAAAATTGACCAAATGCCCTCGAAACTCAGTTAAGGGGGGCAAAAAAAGCCCCCGACAGTTTACTAATTATATATATAATTATATATATGCTCTACAGTGCGAGCATTTCCCTCGTATTGCCCCTAATAATATGTGTGTGTGCAAACCGGAAAAATCATTTACTTGCAGTGTGCGAGACAGACGAGTGATTGTGAAGATTACAAAACAGCTCCGCTGTTAATAGTTCAGATTGAAACTGGACTGAAATTCAGTTTTTGGGTGGAATGTTTGTTCCAAGGAGGAGGGAGGCGGGGCCCGCTGCGTGTTACAGGCACTTGAGAGGTGCTGCGAACACAGAGAGAGCGCTCTGCTCTCATCAAGCATTACACTGCTATCTTAACGTTAGCAAGCTAAGCATGTGCATAGCGCGACCTGTGTAACGTTAAGTAACTTGTGTTCGGCGGGGAAAGACCATTCCATTTGTAACACAACTCCAAAAGAATAACATCCAAATCCGATCCCGATGCGCATTTCCTTCATTCCACAGCGCTGAGCGCGCAACGTATTTCATTGATCGATCTGGCCAGAGCCTATACTCACAAACGTTGCGTGTGTGGGGTTTTTCATCAATTTGAAACAAGCCTCTTGACTGTTGGAATTAGGGATGTTAAAAATAAAATATCTAATAATATTATTCAATATTAGACATTCATTGATCCAGAGGCAACCGGTTATTATATCAAGACAACAACACAACTTGCCCTCACTCAGGGACAATAATATTTAATCTATTTAGATAGAGTATGTATGTATTATTTACAGATAATTGAAGGTACCTCAAAACATGAAACCAAGCCATGATGTCACACATCGTGTGCGTGTGTGTGTGTGTTACTTGAACAATTGTCACTGTGCTCCTAAATTTCTGTGTGCTCCTAAATTTGTATTTAGATTTTATTTATTAACATTTTATTTAGGAGCACATGTGCTCCTTGGGAAAAAGGTTAGCGTAGAGCCCTATATATGGAGACATTAACATTACGTTATCAAACATAGGGACGAAGACTGTAAAAAAAAGTGTCAAGAATGTTTTATAATCTTTGTTAATTTTCATTATAAAAATGTTGTGCCCCCGAAATACAAAAAAAAGCCCCCGAAAAGCAATTAAGGGGGGCAAAAAAAGCCCTTGAAAAAAAATTTTAATTTCTAACCCTGCTGCACATGGCTACTTTTTTATCAATTAATACAAGCAGTCAGATAAATTAACTATTTTGGGACTTTCTATTTTATTTAGTAGTAGTGGTCCTGAGTTAAGCTGGTCCACCCATCCGATGTAAAGGCTAACTTTGGCACATCTTTAAGCTCTGTGATAACATTGGCCTTTTCAACATTATACCAGGCAGGAATCAGTGTGTTACTGAGGACATTCCTGCAGGGAGGGGTATATTTGCAGTTGAGAGCATTGGTCATCTCCCTACAGTAAAGATTAGAAATGATTGAATTATTGTAAATTTGTGTGGAGTGGTGGGAATAGCTGCTTCAATAATAACTTATAACAACAACAACAACAACAGACAAGTTAGACAACTATGTATACAAAAAAAACTATATACACTGAATGATTAGTTGTTACCTAAAGCCCTTGGACTCCACTGTAGAGAAGGGGTGCAGGCCTTTGACAACAAACTTTGTCACAGAACTGTGACACTCGTTCACCCTATCCTCTGTCATCATTCCTCTAGCTGCTAGGGAGAAAGGACTTTGGGTGGTGGAGGTAGAGGGAGGATGTGTGGTGGCCCTGGGCTCACTGGCCTGGGACACATTGGTGGCTGACGCCTCAGCTTGACGATCTATAAAAAGTTTTTAGATTGTAGTATTTGTAGCTAAACAATTATTTTGTTTATTAGCCTATTTGTAATAATTCGTTATTAGCCTAGGAAACTCTGTATCTTGGCTTACCGGCTGCAGTGGACGTGGATGCAGATGGAACAGTGCGCGCAAGGCAGTCAAATACGGCGCATTTCTGCACACTAATATCGTGTTTTGCCAACATGTTTTGATAGATTGCTCGTATTGCCACCCTTACTGGCAAATGTTTTGTTGCACTTGTGGCAACGTGCGTTGTATATCCATACTTTAGAACGCTTCGCAGTTCGCTCTATCCGCCATCACGACTCAGTGCATGCAGAGGCAGAGCTGTCTGTGTGCAGCGCGCTTCAGCACGGGCGTCGGGGACAGCACTAAGGAGGAACACTAAGGAGTACCCGTATGTAAAGAAGTACCCGTATGTTTAGCGACTCGCGAGGAGTGTGTGTAATAATGATGACTCGCTGCGGCTCCCTTCTCGTGCAGAGACGGAGAAAGGAGAGATCGTTGGCAACTTTTAAATAATAATAATAATTTCTCTAGAGTATCGATAGCAGTACCGATGACGTCGGAGCTTATAAATACTCCGGTATTTTCTAATATAGTACCGGTTCCCGTTTAAAACCGGGGTCCGGGGGTCATCCCTACCCAGCCATCCCTAATTATTCTATTCTACTTCCCTCCCACATGCTGCTATGATGACACCAGACTTTCCTCATGGGATTAACTTCTCCATTTCAACATTTTGTATACACATGTATAATGTATTGCACATAAAATAAATCACATGATCATGTATTGTGTTTTTAAATGCGTAACTCATTGGGCGCCAATGACTAAAAAAAGGCGGGTTATCTCGCCGGTGGTTGAGCGCCAATCACGAGAAAAGTCGGGTTTTAATCGTTATTTCTTTTATTCGCTATATCCATTCATAATTCATCCATCCAGCCTGATGTTATCATTGGGAATGGCTCTGAGATCGCAAGCGGCCAATACCGCCACCTAACGCCTTGCGGCCGGTATTGCACATCATTGGAATCCCTCTGTGTTGGGCTGTGCATCGAAAGAAGTCCGGTCCGGGTTTTCCTTCTTGGGCGTGGGGAGCGGTTATAACACACAGTTTGGGGACACTGGAGAACGGGTTTTGGTTGAGAAACGTTGGAAAGACGATCGTGATCAATATTTGGAATGGCGATCAGGAATTGGATTATTCTTTTTGCAGTTGAGGTAAGGACTCTATGTTACCAATCTTGGGTTAATCCGATGTTTTTTTCGTAACGATCACAACGTGTCTGTGTGTGTGTAGTGTGTGCGTGTGCGTGCCGTTGTCGTCGACCAAAGCACGGCGGGGCGACTTTTCCTCCCCCGCTTCCGTGCGTGCATGATGAAACATAATACCGATAATCTAGTGTTTATTTCAGAACGATAAATCAAGCGACAAATGGCACAATTTTATAAGGAAATGCATTGAAGCGCCGTTTGCTGGAGTTTATTGGGATTCGACAGGATCACTCTAAAACTCACATTCACCACGGTATAAAACGGAAATGTATGTATGAAAAATTATCAGTTTTTTTTGCATGTTGACCGGAAGAAACTCACTGACAATCGACACGTTTATTAGATCCATAGCTATAATATTTAATATAGTTTTTAGCCCTGCAAACACCGCACCCACGCCACCCCTATTATTTAAAGCGCTGGCCTTCTTACCACAAGGTAAACACTACAGCGACCTCTAGGCGCTCAAAGTGTTACTAGCAACATTATCTGGCCATCCTCAGTAAATATTATCAAACTCCTCTGACCCCGTCTGGTCTTTCCAAAGACCCAAGAGACGGGACAGGAAGATATGTTTTTTGTATCCCTCTATCCCTCCTTATCTCTCCATCTTTCTTCTCTTTATCCCCCCATCCCTCCTCCTCTCTCCATATTTCCTCTGTTTATCTCTCTCTCCATCTTTCCTCTCTGTATCTGGTCTTCTGATATAATGTTGGGAAGAATGATCTCTAGATGACCACCAGCCAACAGTTTCCCATAGTGGTTTCTTCTGACATGGTTCCACTCTGCTTCACAGAGGGCCTCTGTAGATAACGAGTTTTGTTCTGGCCAATCACTTCTCTCCACAGTCCTAACCAGGGTTCCCACAGACATTGCAAAATGAAATTCAAGGACTTTCCAAGTACTTTCCTAAGCACTATTTTTCATTTTAAAAGGGCATTTAAAAGGATACAATTCACTTTTAAATGCTGTTTTTTTATAGAGAAAAATATCTGATCCAATATGTATGGCTTAAAACCAATTTCCGACAATTAGTTACACTTTAAATAAAAAAATTCTTGATTCAGAACAATTTGATCATGGATGAACAAAACTTTCAATGTGAATGGTTGATTTGAATTTCAAGTCTTGCATAGTCACCTCCGTCGTCGGTGTGTGAACGGGTGAGTGAACGGGTGAATATGAGGCATAAGTTGTAAAGCACTTTGAATAAAAAGCGCTATGTAAATGCAGTCCATTTACCATTCTTCTACCAGCTCAAATATATTTTAGAGTCTGGCTGTTTACCTGCCAACGTGTCTGATGGAGTAGATCTACACTTACCAGCCAGACAAAGATTGGCAGCATTTGGCTGTTGTTGACTGGTTTTAAACCCTCACCCTGAGTGTTGCTCTGGTGTGTGAACCAGGTCAAGTGAGCTCGTTTCTCCTGCCAATTGAGTTGATAAATGCTTTCGATTAAAGGGGCACTTCACCAAAAACAATGTAGATTTATTTTGCACATACATTTCACACACATCCAAAAAAGCATGCAATACCTCGTCTTTAACAACACTACACAAGCATTACATTATTTCTCGATGAAATCACTGGTGGCCATATTCAAACTAATGTACTCTCAATAACTGTCAAACTAAATACATGTGTGCAAAATGTTTTTATATGACATTATGTGCTAAACAGATAAGCATAGTTTTTTTGGTGAAGTAATGTTGCATCTTAGTTGTGCAACTGTATAGGTTAAAGTAATGTCACATCTTACCTGTGCAACGGTATAGGTTAAAGTAATGTAACATCTTACCTGTGCAACGGTATAGGTTAAAGTAATGTCACATCTTACCTGTGCAACTGTATAGGTTAAAGTAATGTCACATCTTACCTGTGCAACGGTATAGGTTAAAGTAATGTCACATCTTACCTGTGCAACTGTATAGGTTAAAGTAATGTCACATCTTACCTGTGCAACTGTATAGGTTAAAGTAATGTCACATCTTACCTGTGCAACTGTATAGGTTAAAGTGATGTCACATCTTACCTGTGACACGGTATAGGTTAACATGATGATGTCACACCACTTTTACATGTTTTTATGTGTCTGTCTATGTTATGTCTATGTGATGTGATTAGGGGTGGGGGGGAAATCGATACGTAGTATCGCGCTACTTTGCGTGCCGATACTGTATCGATACAGGGACGCCAAGAATCGATATTTAATTATTCATTAAAAAAAATTATAATAATTTGTATAAGGAAGTTGCATTGTCATTTCAATACCTGTAATAGTACAGTAGTCCACACACGTGCATTCAGTTAAGTTGGAATATGACTGTAATACAAGCAGTTCAGTTTGTCAGGTACATGCAACACAGATTACAGTGTTTACATCTGTCTGCTTGAGAAAATACCATGTTCTGCAATAAAAATGATTGAAGTGAGATGAACAGACTGAACTTTATTTTATTAGATAAAACATGTTGACAGTTTTACTTTGCAGTTGAAAAAGATAATAAAGTAAATTAAAATTAAATTAAAAAAACAAAAATTATCGCGATATATTTCGTATCGCGATACTATCCAGGGGAGGAAATTAGGCCACTTTACTGGCCAAATGCTAGTATTTTTTACGTTTGGCTGGTAAAAAAAATCGGATACCCGCCAGTTGGCTGGTAAGCCAAAAAGTTAGTTTCCTCCCCTGCTGACGAGTATACAAAAAAATTAAACATTCTGCAATCACTGCACTGGCAAACGGTGCGCGTCTTCTGAGTGTTCGCTTTAGTTGACAGTGCCACGAGAGCACTGCACAAGACCACCCGCGGACATATAATGTTTAATAAACGTTTGCGCAGTACTGGCCAACCCGCGGACATATAATAATAAAAGTCCCGCGGTACTAGGCTAGCCATCAGGAGCACTCGCAAACAGATAACGTTAAACACAGCAGAAGATGGAAAACAGACAGACTGACCAACGGGGAACTGCATCCAACCCTAGTACAACAACCCTCGAGTATAAGTTACTAAGGACACATTTAAATCACAGAGGTGTAATGTTAGTCTACTGGAACTGTATACAGTGGTTAGCTTCTAGTTAGCGTTTTAGCCATAGCTGCTTGCTAGCTAACGTTAGCCCCGTGTGCTCAAAGCAGCCAGCTAGGTGTATCTGTTATGACTATAATGTTTCCAAAAAAGCACCGGACTACGACGTAAGGTTAGACATTTTATTTCATGCTCAAAAGCCCCTGGCTTGCACATCGCAGTCACGAAAGGGGCTAGCTCAACCAGTGCACTGTGCACAACAGCACACCAACCCAACTGACGTTACCACAACACTTGACGGTACTTCACAGCACTGTCGTAAGACCACCGTGCTGTCTTAAAGGCACAGTGTGCCTACCCAGATGCATACACAACATTGACGCGGCTTGACATACAAAGAAGTAATTATCACAATTAGCGATTTTTTTTGTCTGGTAAAAAATCTGTTTGGCTGGTAAAAAAAATCAGATACTCGCCAGTTGGCTGGTAAGCCAAAAAGTTAGTTTCCTCCCCTGATACTATCGTATCGTGACGCAAGTTTCGCGATAGTATCGTATCGTGAGGTCTCTGGCGATTCTCACCCCTAGTTGTGATGTCATGTGTCATGTCTGTATGATGCATGTCTGAACACTTCGTTCCCCCCCCCCTACAAGGACCACAATGGAAATAAGCTCTGAGCTTTTTTGTGTCTATCCTTGGCAGTATTCCAGACTGTGCTTCAAGTTCTGTCCCATGTTATTTATATTGTCAAAAATAAAGTTAAAGTTAAGTTAAGTGAAGTACCCCTTTAAAGTGCTGTGCTACAATATTTAGCCCAAAAAGGAGTGTCTCGGTTTGGCTCTGGTCGTTGTGGAGGTGGAACCTATGCATCTCAGTGGGGATTTATTTGATAGGTAGTATTATTCATAGTATTCGGATATTATTGAAGGAAGAGTGTGCTGCATTTATGACACAAGACAAAATGAGAGCAACACAGAACGCTGCACAATAATAGTTTTGTTTATTCGGATCCCCAATAGCTGTTTTCATGATCGTGGGAAGCCAGTAAGCCACAATCCTAATTTAAATTGAAACTCGATTAAATCGCCCATCCATAATGATTGCTCATGAATAAATACCAGGTTTTTTTTCTCCTGACTTTTTGAAAAAGTTGGGTGACAAAAGAGTGAGCCAGTGTCACGTAAACACCAACAGCATGCCACATAGGGGTGCACCAATGTATCGGTCAGGTATCGGTATCGGCCGATAAGTGCCTTGTTGACTGCAATCGGCCTATAAGCTCGAATGTGCCGATGGCAGTAGCCGATAAATATTCATCAATTTGTGTCACGTCAAAAGGCAAAAAAAAGTTCAGTCGCATCGCGACCTGCACAACGCCGCCCCCGGCCCACACACACAAGCTACTGCATCAAAGTTACTACTTATGATTAACAAATGCATTCGTTTTGTGGCATTAACGTTATATAGTTAGTGTTACACGTTCAATAACATCAGCATATTATTTACCCGAACATAGCAAGTAGCAAGCATTACTCAATTCATAGCTCAGTTCCTTCTGTTGCTCAGAGCCCGTACTGAGTTGTTACTTGTACCCATTCTGCAATCTGTTAAAAGTTTTCAATCAGACACATGTATAGAAAGGCTTTGTTTTATTATAACATTCGTTGCAGTAAAATCATTATGCCTCGTTTAGTCATCCTGCGGAGCTAAAAGCTACACGTCGGCCGAGGGGATCTAACGTTGTTGTTGTAGAGCTCTCGTCAAAATCAATGGCGGACAAAAGCGGAAGTAAAAAATTTATACGCGCTTGCCGATTGGTGGTAACAGCAGAGGCGGGTGCAGGCGGTGTGACGTTACGTAATTGGCAGAATCGACTGTCAATCAAAATGTCATTGGTTGAGAGCTCTGGTTGAGACAATAGTATCCAGCTGCAGTCCGGTAGACCATACTGGGAAAAATAGTATCAAGCTGCAGCCCGGCAGACCATACTGGGAGAGAGATAGTGCTATTTCTTGATGTTTCCTTTTTTTAAGTAAGTAAAGAGGCCTATGTTCATATCGGTGAGCACAATTTGTAACACAAAAAGAGAGACGTGTAGCCTATTTATTTTATATTTTATTTATTCATATTATTATTATTTTATTTGTTGCCATGGCTAAAATAATAGTCAAGCATAGGGCTAAAACATTTTCATAAACAATATAATTTTTTGTTATTTGGTTATAATAAGGGCTTTTCTATGCATTTGTCTGATTGATTGATTGATTGATTGAAAGCTTTATTGACAGATTGCAGAGTGGGTACAATACAGTACAGCTCAGTGGACCAGAAAAAGACTTTTGGCTTTTTTACATAAGGGTCCTCCATTTTCAATTCATCAAAACATTTAGAGACATACAAATATACAGTAGTTTCAAAAAATATATATATATTAAAAAAAATATATATATATCGGTATCGGCCGATTGTGTTAGTTGAACAATCGGTATCGGTGGCAAATTTTCATATCGGTGCGGGTGCATCCCTATTGCCACATATGGAAATTATAGAAATCTGTGACAGCTGACGCGATGATGTTAACAGCCAGAGTGTGTCCAGATCAGACCACCCAAAGGAAATGGTAGGATTCTGGCCATTTTCACTTGAGCTGTACCCGTCTGTCACCACCTGAGTGATAGATAAGACAGGGGAAACCCTGTACGTCTTTGTGATATTACATGCATATCGCATAGCAAATCTTTCCTGTGACAAAATGGCAACCAATGTAATCAAAAAGGTCAACCAACGAACAAGATTTTTGTACCGGATCTCCTCTTAGTCTCTGGTAAATAAGAATACCTTGAAGACTAACAGGAGCACTCATTCAAGGGTTCTACGACTATGCTTGCACCTCATGGTACCAAAGCACCTCAAACTCAAAGGCCCTAAAAACAAGGCTACAAACATCACAAACAAACTGGTCAGACTACTGCTTGGCCTTACTCCCAAAACCCACCTTACCCCTGCACATTTGACAATCTAGGATGGCTTAGAGTAGACGACAGAGTACAGCAACTTGCAATGGGCCTGGTCTACAAGATACACTACACCACTAAGATGTACCTGTCGAAATACTTCCTAAAGGTGGGAGTTCCACAAATCACGTTCAACCCAGATTCCGGCTCAAAGAAGGGACTAAACACGTTTCGCAATTATGCCACAATAATGTGAAACGCCCTTCCTACCCACAGCCGTAAAGGAATGTGAATCCCTACCCACCTTCAAAACCGCTCTCAAAGAGCACCTACGGGGGTGGCTGCAATTAGAAACTGGCCACCGTAAATGTCAAACCCCCCCCCATGTGCAGTTTCTTTCCCTTCAGATGTACATCTTTTTTTATGATATCTTTTTCTTACACAGTACTGTATATTTGTATGTCATATGTCTTGATGAATTGAAAATGGAGGACCCTTATGTAAACAAGACTAAAGTATTTTTCTGGTCTTCATCCTCTTAGCAGTTGTTAGTATTGAGATGATGTACTGTACCCATTCTGCAATCTGTTAATAAAGTGTTCAATCAATCGATCAGTTATACCCATCTACTACATTTCTAGACATTAGCTAGTTCAAACGGAATCATGTGGTCAATTTTCAACACACAAAAAAATATATTTCTGAATGTTTCGTCACACTCTTTAGACACAGTAATAGACCCCACACCCGATGGAGTGAAACCGGTGAGAAGGAATAAGGGAAAAAATTATTTCGAGGGAGAGATCGAGGGGGAGAGAGAGACCAAGTCCTAACCATGCGAGGAGTCCTGACCCCTCCCCCATCCTCAGCTCTAGACTGGAGTCTTGACAATGGGTCCCCTCAAAACACGCAGCCCACATACCGAGCCGCCAGTCTGGACCCAAATAACATAACACCCACAAAACCCAACAATCCACAAGAATGTCCTTTCATTTGACTATGTCGCGTGTCTAGGGTGAAAATACACAACTTTTGTTTATTGACCATCAAGCAATGGCGCACCGCCTTATCATGTATATTTCTCTCCCACCCACCCACCCATAATGTACAGTCTCCTCCCGATCATATGTATATACTCTGTCAGGATCTATGGGTAACAGTACTGTATATTTGCATATCGTATATGTCACAAATGTAACAGTACTATATACCTGTATGTCATATATGTCCCTATGTCATAAATGTCATGATGTCATATGTTGTGTTGTGTGTATGAATTGAAAATGGGGGACCCTGATTCAAACAAGACAAACGTCTTTCTCTGGTCTGCATCCCCTTAACAATTGTGTGTATTGAGCTGTACTGTACCCATTCTGCAATCTGTTAAATAAAGTTTTCAATCAATATATCAATACCGTTTCAATTGCTGATAAGGTCGGAGAATACCTCAGTCAACAGATGGGCCTAATATACAAGTCGTCTTGACGTTGGGCTCGATATAACTTAGTTTAGATCTGATTACGGGGCTATCATATTGAATCAGATTAGCTCAATGGATGAGATTATAGTGCCTGATTCCAGACCAGACTGTCCCTTCACATCGCCGAGCGCTGACAGCTCGTTGATCAGGATTACGTTGGAGACAGCAGTTTACGAGCCACTTCCTCGTCAGCTAAATACTAATTTCCATAAACTACAACCACCAAGAACCCCCTCATTCATGAAGTTTTCTGATGGAATAATAACTAGCCCGACATGGGGCGCACACACATAAACCCCCCTTTTACGACTATACTTGTCACATTGGGGGACCCTGATGTAAACAAGACGAAAGTCTTTATCTGGTCTGCATCCCCTTAACAATTGTGTATTGAGCCGTACTGTATTGTACCTATTCTGCAATCTGTAAATAAAGTTTTCATTCATTCATTCATTCATTCATAATGTTCTCACCTTGAAGTTGCTGGAGTTGATCCACCCCGTCAGCTCGTCGATGGTCTTGTCCAGCCGGGGCTTGTCCTGCTCCACGTCCGGGGAGCGCTGCGGGTCGTGCAGGTAGTCGATGAGGTCCTGGCCGACCTGCAGCCGGCGGGTCACGTCTTTCTGCAGGACCTGCTGGTAGAAGTAGTCCATGTTGTCATGCTCCTCCATCGAGCTGCGGGACGCGGGGAGACGGTGTCGGTGGCCCCGCGGAGGGGAGAGAGAGTCTGTGCGGGTTGGGCTGCAGTGATGAGGTGTCCCGCTCCGACCAGCAACATACAAGCCCCGTTATTCCCCCTCAGTCCAAGTCAAAAGCTCCAACTTTGATTTCGCATTTGTTGCACACAGTTCCAGGGTGGCTTGCAAAGCTATAGTACGAACGAACTTCCAGAAAGTTCAGGAAAAAAAGCTTTTAAATTAGATGGACCCCCGGCCAGCTAGCTGGTGAGCTAACAACACAGTAGCTAGTTAGCACAGCTAGCTGGTGAGCTAACAACACAGTAGCTAGTTAGCACAGCTAGCTGGTGAGCTAACAACACAGTAGCTAGTTAGCACAGCTAGCTGGTGAGCTAACAACACAGTAGCTAGTTGGCACAGCTAGCTGGTGAGCTAACAACACAGTAACTAGTTAGCACAGCTAGCTGGTGAGCTAACAACACAGTAGCTAGTTAGCACAGCTAGCTGGTGAGCTAACAACACAGTAGCTAGTTAGCACAGCTAGCTGGTGAGCTAACAACACAGTAGCTAGTTAGCACAGCTAGCTAGTAAGCTAACAACACAGCAGCTAGTTAGTCCGGCTAGTTCTCCACAGGCCCGGTGTTCTGCCGAATTCCGTTTTTGTATTCCATGGTCGTTGGACTGAAAAGTAAAGTCGCTATAAACTCCCGAAGACTAGACTCTCAGCCACTCCAGCGGCTCCTGGTGTCCGTGACTCTGGACTAGCGGAGTCAGTGTGTTGAGGCAGCTGTCGGCAGATCAACCCTCCTCGCTGAAAGCAGCGCGCGCCCCGCGTCACTGAGGTCTGGAGGCGCGAGCTAGTCAACGATCAGGCCGAGGGGTCTTTCGGCACCGCACAGCTATCCGACCTAGTGCCTGATGTAAAAGGTTGACTAGCCATTGATTGATTGATTGATTGATTGATTGATTGATTGATTGATTGATTGAAAACTGTATTAACAGATTGCAGAATGGGTACAATACAGTACAGCTCAATAGACACAATTGTTAATAAGGGGATGCACACCAGAGAAAGACTTTCGTCTTGTTTACATCAGGGTCCCCCATTTTCAATTCATCATATGACACACACGACATACAGATAGACAGTACTGCTACATCTATACATTTATGACATACCAGATTTTCAAATACAGTACTGTTTGTGATACTAAAAAAAATCAAAAAAAATAGTGTACATTTGACATAGAAACTGTGCATTGGGGGAGGTTGGGTAGGTGGGGTGGGGCTGTACATTGGAGGTGGGGGGGGGGGGGGGGTTGGGTAGGGGGGACACTGTACATTGGAATACTGACATACATTTGACATAGAAACTGTACATTGGAGGAGGTTGGGTAGGTGGGGTGGGGTTGGGTGGGGCTGTACATTGGAATACTGACAAAGCCATGCTTGGTCTTTATTGTACAACTGGGTTAGGACATTTGTAGGGGCCAGTTTTGAATTGCAGTCTCCCGTAGGTGTTCTTTGAGACATGACATACATGACATACAGATAGACAGTACTGCTACATCTATACATTTATGACATACCAGATTTGCAAATACAGTACTGTTTGTGATACAAAAAGAGTCCAGAAAAGAGAGTATACATTTGACGTATAAACTGTACATTGGAGGTGGTTGGGTGGGGTTGGGTGGGTGGGGGGGGGGGACAGTACATTGGAGGTGGTTGGGTGGGGGGGGGGGACACTGTACAACTGTACAAGCAAAACTGTACATTGGAATATTGACAAAACCATACGTGGTCATTTACTGTACATTGGAGGGGGTTGGGTTAGGACATTTACAGGGGCCAGTTTTGAATTGCAGTCTCCCGTAGGTGTTCTTTGAGGGTGGTTTTGAAAGTGGGTAGTGATTCACATTCCTTTACAGCTTTGGATAGGGCGTTCCACATTGATGTGGCATAATTGTGAAACATGTTTAGTCCCTTGTTTGAGCCAAATCTGGGTTTAACATGATTTGTGGAGCTCCCTCTGGTGTTGTGATCGTGGTATTCACTGACCTTTGGGAAGTATTTTGACATGTACATACCTTGGTCGTGTAGTGTATCTTGTAGACCAGGCCCATTGCAAGTTGCTGTACTCTGTCATCTACTCTAAGTCATCCTAGGTTGTCAAAGTGGGCAGGGGTGAGGTGGGTTCTAGGAGTAAGGTCAAGCAGTAGTCTGACCAGTTTGTTTTGAGATGTTTGTAATTTTGTTTTTAGCGCCTTTGAGGTGCTTTGGTGCCATGAGGTGCAAGCATAGTCGTAGTACCTTTGAATCAGTGCTCCTGCCAGAGTCTTCAGGGTATTCTTGTTTACCAGAGAGGAGATCCGGTACAAGAATCGAGTTAGTTGGTTGACTTTTTTTATTACATTGGATGCCATTTTGTCACAGGAAAGATTAGCCTCTAGGATGGAACCCAGGTAGGTAATTTCATCTTTCCTTGTGACAATATTGTCACCGACTGTAACTGAGAAGCAGTCGGTCTTGCTGAGTTTGTTATTTGAACCGAAGAGGATGGAACCGAAGGAATGTACACATGTGTGTAATTGGTGCAAGAAACATGTCTAGTATCCGCTGTGTGGGTGCGTCTGTGTTCTGCGTGGCTCTTTGGTGACATCTAGCGATCACTTTGGGGAGTTCTTGGGGGAATAAGCACAAAAGCAGTTGGTTGTACCATTATCTAAATGCACATACAAGGTAAGCATACACACACACACACACACACACACGTTACAAATACAAGTAAAATCCACAAAAACGGTTGCAATAAAAACACCAACACACAAAAAAATCCACACGGTAGAGACAAAGCACATTTACTATCAGTTACTTTTATTTATCCATTTGTTTATTTTTTCATTTTAATTCTTTATTGTCTTCAACATAAAACTCCTGTTAAAACAGCTGTCAGAGAGAGAGGGCGTTAGTATCACATCCAGTCAGCTCCATATCTCATAAAGCATAATGAGTCCAATACATTAACTGTCTGTCTGGGGCATATTTCAAAAAGATGGATTACGCAGTTAGCCAGATTCCTCAAATTAAACATGAGGAAATTGGCTCTTACAGTTGTCCTGTAGTCATACCAAGTGTGTGTGTGTGTGTGTGTGTGACTGTGTGTGTGCTGAGACGTATTTAACCCCATGTGTGTGTGTGTGTGTGTGCAGGGGGAGAAATTAACTTTTTGACTCACCGGCCAGTGGCGGGTAGATGGGAAGAATCTACCCGCCAAGCATATTTCTTACCTGCCAACTTTTTTTTGATTAAAAAAATAATAATTATTATTTTATATAAAAAAATATTTTTTTTAATAAAATATATATATTATATAATCATACTTGTAGTTGTATTATCTGCGAGACATCGCCACCTCGCTGTCTGCAAACAGCTCCACTGTCTGTGTGTATACTCGAGTGGCCTCCAGCTCCAGCAAGGATTCTCCGGCGCTGCAGCTGGACCCTAAACTCTTACATTCAGCATGAAAAGATTATCTTGCGCTGCACCTGGACCCTAGTCAGCAGCCCTCATGCGATGTAAGCCAGGGACACACACACATTTTACACTGTACATTGGAATACTGACAAAGCCTTACTTGGTCATTTACTGTACAACTAGGTTAGGACATTTGTAGGGGCCAGTTTCGAATTGCAGTCTCACGTAGGTGTTTTTTGAGAGTGTTTTTGAAAGTGGGTAGTGATTCACATTCCTTTACAGCTTTAGGTAGGGCGTTCCACATTGATGTGGCATAATTGTGAAACGTGTTACTAACGTGGGCTAACATAAGCTACCTAGCCAACGGAGGTATTATGCACTGGACACTTGCTGGAGCAGTTGTTGATGTCGGGAGCTATCAGTAGCTAGCCAGCTGGATAACGTTACACAATGCCTCATGTATTAAACTAAAAGTGAATAGTTGACTGGGTCATTTTGTAACAGTAGCTAACATTAGCTCACGGAGGTCCCTCTGACTAGACTAACGTCAGTCACGGTGACTGTCCGAGGCAATAGCCTCTGTTTACATGCAGCAGCATACAGAAACAGGTGCGGGAGGGGTAGGAGCAGCAATGCGCTGCGTGTCTGTGCTGAGACAGCGAGTGAGAACTCCGCTCAGAATTGGATCATGATTTTCGGTTTTCACATGACTATTTGATTGCCCGCCACACGGCGGGCAGACCTCTCAGTGGGAGGCGCCAAACGTAAAAACTGAGCGCCAATGGCGGGTAGCGGTCTCTAGTTTCGCCCCCTGTGTGTGTGTGTGTATGCGTGCGGTCCTGGGTAGTTCAATAGGTACAGCATGGCACCAACACTACCAAGGTTAAAGGGATAGTTCAGAATGTTGGAACCATAGTTCTATTCTCTACTTACCAATGATTGATTGATGAATGGTTGTTGTTGTTGGCAGTCCAACTAACTGCACTTAGTTAGCCACAAACTAATGCACAGTCAATGGGGCCAAGCCCCTGTGTGCACAAGCTGACTGAAACTAATTTGAAGTCTACTTTGTGTGCACAGGTTTAGGTTAGCATCAGTCAGCTTGGCCTCCTTGACTTTACATTAGTTCGTGGCTAACTAAGCGGAGCGGCGGGTATTCAGCGTGAGGAACAGCATGGATTGCGCTGAGAAAGGACATCGGAACAGTTTTGCACACATTCATGTCGTTTGACATTTTCTGAGAATCAGTTTTTTAGTCTGTGATATTGAATCCTTGAAATGAAATGGTAAGGTAGCAGTGTCATAATCAAGGCACGGGCCTTCCTCTGCCCCCATCCTGCCGCGCCCATATATGGGCAGCTTCCTGCTGCAGCATTCCCACGCTGCCAGACGGGCATCAATCAGCGCGGCTGTGAGGGATTCCAAACCTCCTCCAGCGCCCAAGGACAAATCTATGCACTATGGGAGATCGGGCTTTTTGCTCCTCCGCTCCCAGTCTGTGGAATGCTCTCCCTGACTACCTGAGAGCACCACAGACTGTGGATGTTTTTAAGAAAGGCCTCAAAACCCACCTTTTTAGTAGAGCCTTCTGTTGACCTTTTATCAAATTTTTTATTTTTTTTTGCTCCACACATTTTATGTTCTTTTACCAATTTATTTTATCAGTTTTATTATTCTATGTTTCTCTGCTATTTTATGTTTTAGTTTTGCCTATTTTTATATTCTTTCTTTCCTTTATTCTCGCTAGCTTTTAAGTCCCTTTAACTGTAGCGCTCTGAGAGTTGCCCCGCAACTGTAAAGCGCATTACAAATGAAATCTATTATTATTATTCCCTCATCAGCAGCCCCTATATCACCCCACGGATCCTGTCGTCCTTCGTCGGAGTGTTATCTAGTCATCCTAGGTACGAGGACGTATCCTGCCTTGCTGCTCTTCTAAGTACTGCCGACCCTTCTCGAATCTTTGTTCTCCCTGTGCCCAGGAAACCCGCTGCCTGCCTTCGCTGTCTATCGAGACGCCGCCCGCCCGGACATTCCCGAGGAGAACGACGAGCACTCCTATACCACATTCTGCACATTTCTCTGTTTTGACTGTTCCACCTAGCCTTGTCAAGCTACTGAACCGCTTGGGCTCGACAAGGCTTTTGAGAACAGTCAAAAACCAAGAGAGGTTTCAGTCAAAAACCATATGGGATATATGGGACCATATATCAGTCATAAACCAGTGGTTCAGTCAAAAACCATGGTTCAGTCAAAAACCACTGGTTAAACCAGTGTGACAAATAAATCACTGGTTCAGTTATAAACCAGGAAAGGTTTTAAGTCATAAAACAATGTGACAACCAAACCGCTGGTCCAACCAAGAAACCATTGGTACAGTCATAAACCAAGGCCCGGCTTTCCAGAGAAGAGAGTAGGCCGGATGACCTTGAAGCAAGGACCAAAATAATTAATTAAAGAGACTGCTTAACCCATCTGACTGTTAGCTAACAGCCCGTCCATACTGCCCCATGTACATCTGCTAAACCTGCTAGCCGAAGACAAAGAGCTAAAGCCAATAAAAGGGAACAGTCTGAAAACGAGACTATTAAGCCCAGTTGGGAGAAAAGCTCATAAGTTCGGTCGAAGAGGGAACAGTTAGCAAGATGGCAGCGACAGAGGAGGAGCTGGAGAAGCTGAAGCAGATGCATTCGGCAGCACAGACCGCTTTTGCCAGAACAGCCTACCATCTCACCTCCAGGGCTCACGCACTGAGAGAACGTGAACTGAGAGGTGAGTGGGGGAACTTAAAAAGTCGCAGATGCTGATTGATTATGGCACGGCCCTGAGAGAAGCGGACGATGAAGAGACCACAAAGAAGGTGGTGCAAGTTGACGAGAAAACAGCGGAGTGTGACCGTACGTTTGATGGAATTAATGACATTGTCGTAAAGAGCTTCTGGACCAGGTTTGCTGAAGAGGAAATTGCTACCCTCGCTGAAGGGGCTGAAGCAGCATTGGACCAGGCCGAGGCAACTGACCATAAGAAGATGACTAGGAGGGAGCGCGAACTGGTGAATTGAATTAAAAGCTGGAACGGAAGATTGGCGAGCTCTACAAAGCTGTGAGTAAGTGGACAGACCTGATTCCAATAACAAATAGTACTGAGTCAAGGGACCGTAGCAGGAAGCTGAAGGAACGACATGAGACACTGTGGGATAGATGGACATGGCGAGACTGGGACCAGCCCGACAACGACGACGGCCTGCGAGAACAGGTAAAGCCTGAAGGCAAAGAGCACGACGATAAACAAGCAGCAACGACCGGTGCTCACCCAGACCCTGACCCATTCTCCCCCGTAGTCACTCAAGCCCCTGTAGGCGGCATCCAGCCTAGCTTGCCCAGCATGGCCCCCAGTCTCAACTATGGTGCACTTCTGAATGCCATGAGCACACCATATGACATCTTCCACGCACTGCAAGGTGGTTCCGGCACATACCCCGGTGCTTACAACTCCAGGCCCCTGACCACTCTAAGCTTCTCCCTTAAGCCGTGGGTCTTGACAGGCCAAAGTGGGAGGTCTGTAACTGCGGACGACTCCAGTGACAGTAAAACAACCATGTCTGCACCCAAGACTCTGATGTTACACAACCAGATGAGGGATAAAGAAAGCAAAGCACTGGGAATTTGCTGGGAGGAGGAAGTTGGAAGCAACACTCCAAACCCCTTGACCCGTCAAGTACTGCAGAGCCTGGTCGCTGGACTCTACGACCCCATGGGTCTTGCCACACCCGTAAAATGGAAAGGAGTGATGATCGTGAGAGACTCCTACCAAGAAGCGGGCAGAGGAAATCTCTACATATCTGACATCGTCACAAGGGGAGCAACTCCGGAGGAGCATTATGAGTCAGAGTGGCAACGAGGCTCAAAGTTCTTGGGATGGCCTGAAGCTGAGTGGCCTGTCAAGATGGCCAGCGAAATTGTGACCAACGTCGCTGATGACGTCCAAAGACTGCAGAGAAAGGCATCCTCAGCTGTAGTCACCAGGGCTCAGTCACAAAAGCTCTCAGGCCCCAGCAACACTGACGTTGGTGCAGACTCGAGAGACTCTGTGCTGTAACCTCCGCCGAAAGACCAAGGTCCAACTTCAGCAGCAGACAGGCCGAAGAGGAAACCACCCTGGGGTATTGCTCGTGAGCCATGTCGAGCCCAAATGGTTCAGTAGTTTGTCAAAACCTTGTGTAACTGTCGCCCAGGTTCGACAAGCTGCGGAATCCTGGCTGAAGGCAGAAAACCAAGCAGACAGGCCAAAGAGAAAACCACCCTCGGGTGTTGCTCTCGTGAGCCTTGCCAAGCGCAAACTGTTCAGTAGCCTGAATGCTAAATACCAAGCCTCGGAGTCAGCAAAGTGGGAGGCAAGGGGTCCTAAGCTGTCTGCAAAAGAGAGAATGGTGGCCTGCCAAGACTTGGCCCGTTCAGCCAAAGACGGCGTAACCTTTCAGGACACAACCCTGAACTGCCTTGTTGTGACCAGAGATGACAACACAGGACTCTTGCTTAAAGGCATTGCAGCCAGACTGCTGCGCACAAGAAGAAAGGCTTGGGTAGCGGGGCGGCTACATGGCGTAATGGGCAAGGCGCTCGCCACGAATGCAGAGACGCTGCGCTCGCCTGTTCGAGCCCAGCGCTCCACATTGCTTTCAGTTTAGCTGGTCGTTCATACTAATACACATTGGCCGTATTAGGGGGTGGGAAACTGATGGGTGGGGATCGGGCGTTGTGGACAGCGACTCCTACAGGTCGGTTGGTGCGCCTGTGCAGTAGAATCAGGAATTGTCGGGGCAGCGTGAGCCTCCCACGCGTTACTCCTCGCCACTGAGAGATCGAGCTGCGCAGGTGAAAAGATGCGACTGTTGTTACCTCAAGTACCGGAGGGGACTTGTGCTATGTATGACTTAGTCCACATTGCAGCCGGCTTGTGGGAGGCAAGAAACAGCGTTCGTGACAGGGGAGGGTTGAATTGGATGATACGAAATTGGGATGGGAGAAAATATAGAAAATGGGAGAAAAAGTGGATAAAAAAAAAAGGCTTGGGTAGTACAAGGTCGGAGAACTGTCAAAAAGGTGGTCAACGAGTGCGTCCCTTGCAAGAAGCAGAGAGCCAAGCTCTGCCGGCAAGTAATGGGAAACCTCCCTCCGGAGCGTACCAGCAGGGCAAACCCATTTGAGCATACCACACTGGACCTTTTCGGCCCCTTTGAGGTGAGGGACGCCGTCAAGAAAACAACCAGAAAGAAGGTATGGGGAGTCGTGTATTGCTGCATGGCTTCCAGGGCCGTCCACGCTGACCTTGTCGACGACCAGTCTTCGGAGAGCTTTCTTCAGGCCTACTCCCGATTCACTGCTCTAAGGGGGCATCCCAGGAGGTTATGGTCGGACAGAGGCTCAAACTTTGTGGGCGCCAAGCCTGCCTTGAGAGAGCTGCACAGGCACCTAGCATGTGTGCAGAAGGCATCGGTTGAGAACGCAGCTGCCAAGAATGGCACTAAGTGGCAGTGGGACTTCCATCCTGCGGATTCGCCCCACAGGAACGGAGCAGCAGAGGCAGCTGTTAAACTCATAAAAAGATCTCTCAACAGCCTCAACGGAACCACCGGTTGCTACACCTGGCTGGAGTTCCAGACCCTCCTCTACTCGGCAGCCAACTTAACCAATGAACGACCCATCGACGCCAAGGCACAGGAGCAAGAGGACACAGTCAAGTACCTAACTCCTAACTCCCTTATCCTGGGGTGCACCGGACAAGGAGGAGACATGCAAGGGATTGATGTGGAAACTCATCCGTGGCGCATGCTGAGGGCTGTCCAGGCTGGGGTGGACAAGTTCTGGTCGAAATGGAGCGAACTGGCAGGTCCAAACTTGTTCATCCGGCATAAGTGGCACAGAGCAGAGAAGAGTGTCAAGGTTGGAGATGTGGTCTGGATCGCAGACCAGAATGCCTTAAGAGGACAGTTCCGGCTCGGCCGGATCGTCTTCACGTATCCAGACAAGAAGGGGGTGGTCCGTGACGCAGACGTCACAACCTGCATAGGGTTTCCTGCCCCCCATGTATCCAGGCCCCGGGGGAAAGACTCTACCCTACCCACAACCATCATCCTTCGCAGGGATGTGCGGAGGCTGGTGGTCCTGATTCCGGTTGAAGACCAGAAGAAAAGTCCTCGCCATTGGGTACCCAAAAGACTTTGTGACTCTCTGTTTGTTTAGTTAGCGGGTAACCCTGGGAGGCAACTGAGTGGTTCAAGGGCAAACCTACACTCAGTAGGAGGAAAGGTGGTGGGGCCCACCTCCTTAGTTAGTTTTGTGTTCATGATGCTAGTTGTGTTCACAATGTCCCACTTACCTTTGAAGGACACTTTAATTTGAAAAGCACTTTAATTTAAATACTTACAACGGTTTGATTTAAGGCTGAGATGCCCATTAACACTCTAGTGACTTGTATTTATAGTGGCCTCCTTGGATTGTATCAGTCGGCCAAGTGGGAGGTGTCAAGACTTTTGGCTTATTTAATGTAAGGATCAGATCCATGTAAAGGGGTCTAAATAATTTAACAGGTGTTTGTGCTTGTGAGCATGCGCAGTTGGCGCAGCTGCCTTTTAAATGGTGGCTGATGTCATTTTCACTATAGCACTGACAGAATCACATCGCCCGTTGGTGAGTGGACTTGATTAATTGATTGAAACTTTATTAACTTGGCTATGTCACATAAACACAATGTAATATCACGTTGGTTGCTGGCTGCTAATGCAGCCTGCGGATAATATTTGCATGTGCACTGTGTTAGTGATGCTGGCTAAATGAATGAATGTTGTGCCTGAATGTTTGCCGCTAGCTTGTGGCTAGGCTAGCGTACTTTGCCGATGGTGCACGGCTGAGCTAGTGTCTTTGTGGCTTTGCTGGTTTGTCACGGTGAGATTCATGTGGCGGAACTTTGGTGTGTGTGTGTGCTCTGATGAATGAGAACTGCTGTCCTGTCCCGTTGTGTGGGTTTGTGTCTGAGACGACGGGCTTGAATGGCTTGTGTGAGATGCGGAGGAGGAAGTAAACATTGCCAGGCATTCTGGTAATTGTAGTTATTGTAGTTCTCCCTCTTTCGCCCACTGTTAACACATTGACCGCCAAAAACGGCTTACGACGGGTTTGCTGGCCATGCTAATTCTGCCAGACCACGCTGTACAATGTTATTGAGATCATATTTCATTTTTTCGCCATGGCATTCATAATTCCGCCACCCAGCGTCTGCAGATACAGTGGGACTCTGCACAACAGTGCAACGCCTCAATACCGCCGCCTGGTGGATGATCGGGCGAGTTACAACCGGAAGTGGATCTGGTGATCTCGGTGCATCTGGGAAATCCGTCCGGCAGTCACATATCGTTGCGGGACTATAGACACACACTGGCGTGCATGGATCGCTGCCATAACTCAATAATCGATATGATTTGGGCGTTTATTGCGCCATACAAACCGGAAAAGGATCTAGTCGATCGACGTCAAATAAGTGGGATATTTTTTCTCCAGTCTCATCGGCGAACGGTAAGAGGACAGTAACGTTACTTTCAGCTTGATTGTTTATTCTTTTTACAGCAAACCGCTCTGATCAATATATCACCCATACTACATAAAGCATTTACTGACGATCACGGAATTATAAATGACCCCCCCCCCTTTCATCCGTGCATGATGAATCATAACGTATACGATCATGTACCGTTGAATTTTTTTATATAGCGTGTATCGGCAATAAACGGCAGTTGATAATCTATATATGCGTTTATGCCTATAACTCACGTTCTATGAATTACTGCAGAAAACGATAAAAACATACTTATTCTAGATGGTATTTTTGGAAGAATCTATGAATGAAAAAGTATAACGTTCCTACACCCTGAACGATAGATAATCGATGTTGAATGGGCCATAGTAATGTCAATTTAGCAATACAATTTAAAAAGTTATAGCCCTGCAAAGAAGGTGAACATCTCCATAGGCTTAGACTGGTGGCAGTGAGCATACATTGATGGATAGAAGCGTGGCAGTCAATGTGTTAAAGGGGACATGACATGCAGGTTTGATTAGTATGTAT
This sequence comes from Notolepis coatsorum, assembly GCF_963971535.1. Lineage (NCBI taxonomy): Eukaryota > Metazoa > Chordata > Actinopteri > Aulopiformes > Paralepididae > Notolepis > Notolepis coatsorum. The sequence continues at coordinate 98,069,201 of NC_140168.1, forward strand.
GAAATGTATAGTGTATGTATATTATTCAATAGTAGTATTGATAGTATATTAATATATCTACAATATAACTATTAATATTATGCTTAACTAATGTGTATGCTACTGTGCATTTTGTTCTGTTTCACAGGTTTTTGACCTATGGTAAGCTGTGGAAATGATAACTATCTATGGACAGTTATCTGTGGAAGTCATAACTATAACCTATGGACAGTTAAGCTATGGTTATCTAAAGAAAGAAACTATATATAACTGTGGTCATCTGTATTGTGGGAAAACATCTCAACTGGTCTGTTTAAAATAAACAAACCAATGACCAACCATTGAGTCAACCATTGTGTGGTTTTTTGATTGATTGAAAAGTTTATTAACAGATTGCAGAATGGGTACAGTACAGTACAGCTCAATACATACAATTGTTAAGGGGATGCAGACCAGAGAAAGACTTTCGTCTTGTTTACATGATCAGGGTACCTGTCAGACCCTTTCGGAGGGATTCAAATGAACAAGTTTGAAAGATCCGAACAGTACTATTGACGCCTGGTACCTGAGCGAGACGAACAATGTAACCGTTTTGATGCATACATCGCAGCCCAGCGAACCACACCAGTCGCGCCCCCGCACAGAGAGCCCCATGTCCCCGCACCAGAGCGCTACGATGGGGACGTCTCTAAATGTCGTGCCTTTATTTTTCAATGTTCACTAGTATTCGGACAACAGCCACACACCTTCCAAAGCGATAAATCTATAAATCGCTTACCTGTCGGGTCTGCTCAAGGGTCCTGCGTTAGAATGGGCAACAGCTCTCCACTTCAGTCAGTCCCCCCTCTGCAATTCGTTCCCTGCATACATCGCCGACATGCAAAAGGTCTTCGACCACCCTCCCGGGGGCTCGGATAGCTCTGCTGGCTTGTTCGCCATCCACCAGGGCCACCGCAGCGTGAGCAAATTTTCGATTGAATTCCGTATCCTAGCAGCGGGCTCCGGGTGGAATGACATTCCGTTAAGAGGGGCATTCCGTCAAGGCCTCAGCGACGTTCTTAAAGATGAGTTGGCGTACAAAGAAAGACAGAACTCCCTGGACGAGCTAATTGATTTAGCCAGAGAACTGGACATGCGTCTTCGCGAGCGCCGCCGTGAAAAGACTAGAGGCACCGCCCTCCGTTATCCAATTCATCTCGCTCTTCTCCCCCAGGCGCGCTGCTCGCGCCGAGCACAACTCCTCTGAGCCAATGGAACTTGACCGGTCTCACCTTCATCCCAACGAACGCCTCCACAGGCTCAAAACGGGGGCATGCATTTACTGCGGCCAGCTCGGTCACTTCCTCGATTCGTGTCCGCTTCGCCCAAACGGCGGGGCTCGACAGTAATGCTGGGCGCATGTTCGAGCCTTAATCACGGTCCCAATATGCAATTCAGTGCCACCCTGTGTTGGAATGGCCAGTCACTTCCCCTGTCCGCGCTGGTTGATTCAGGCGCTGACGAAAACCTCATTGGCGCTGGCGTCGTGTCCCGCTTTCGCATTGCTACCGACACACTGCCTATTCCCGCGATGCCCACGGTCTAAATGGGAGGCTGCTCTCACGGATAACCCACCACACCAAGCCACTCCGCCTGCTGCTCTCGGGAAATCACGACAACGTTATTTGGTTTCACGTCACTAGTTCCCCCCATAATCCTATTGTACTCGGCATGCCCTGGTTGAAGTTACACAACCCAGTGATAAACTGGCCAACTGGCTCGGTCGTGAGCTGGAGTGCTCACTGTCACACTACCTGCCTGCGGTCTGCTCAGCCACCACTGGAGGTAGCTGATTCTCATGTTCCCAACGAACCTATTGACCTTTCCACTATCCCTCCAATTTATCATGATCTAAAGGCTGTTTTTAGTAACAGCATGCTCTCTCCTTGCCACACCATCGCCTGTGCCATTGACCTGCTCCCGGGAGCCCCGCTCCCCGCTAGTCGCCTGTTCAATCGGAGAGGGAGTCCATGGAGAAATACGTCCACGAGTCCCTGGCCTCGGGCATTATCACCCCCTCCTTCTCTCCTGTCGGCACTGGTTTCTTTTTCGTTTCCAAGATGGATGGCTCCCATCGCCCCTGTATTGACTACCGTGGCCTCAACAACATCACAGTCAAGTGTAACGATTGTCATCTGATCAGAGATTGAAGAGACAGAACTGCTTTCGACTGTTTATTGCCTATAAAAGACATGAAACAAAAACAGCTGTAGTGTTTTCCTGGTCACTGTACATCTGGTAGACCTCGAGCAGACGGGTACAACACTGCTCTTTTATAATGTCTCAATGACACAGTATTTATAAAAGTACATGTATTTTACATTCTCATAACAATTAAAATAACAAACCCACTACCCAATACACAGTATAATACCATTAAGTCTATAAACCAAATTGGTAAACTTGCACGACCTGCTGGACATAGCAGGAAGTGCATCAGTAGTTCAAGTTTCAAGTTTCTTTACAATTCCCAACAATATAATGATGTCGAAATAACATGTTTGCATTGCATATGAAGCCACATACCTATAAAAGACATGAAACAAAAACAGCTGTAGTGTTTTCCTGGTCACTGTACATCTGGTAGACCTGCATGTACAACATAAAATGGTGCATTAGCCTTCCTTCTCAAGATTATTGTTACAAAGGAAGCACTCGCGCCATAACACGCTTCTCCAGTTCCAACATCTGTAAAACGCAGCACACACATAGGACCAATACCAGCGGTCAAACCAACACAGCTATCATTACATTATGTAATACAGTGAGCGTTATGCACTAGATTATTACAGTTTAATGTTTAGACAAATTCTAACCAGAGAAAGTAGTGAAATAGCAGAGCTACACTTCAATGAGAACCTACCTCGAGCAGACGGGTACAACACTGCTGAGTAGGTACGGTGTCCCCACAGGGACATGCAGCGTGATATACAATGACCTCAACACGTCACCAGGTGGCTCCCAAAACAAATACGGTATGATGTTTCTCAATTTAGATAAAATTCACATGCAAACAAATATAATTTCTAACTCTGTTACACCCACCCCCACTGAATTTTGGCGACATTGAGCACCAACCACGTACCACCTACTAAAGGCACAGTACAACACAATCACACACACACTGGGTCTTCAAAATAACAAAACCAACTCCAAAAGTATCCCATAAGGATGAAGTGGTATGAGAACAACGCTTCTCATACCAGAAAGGTATTACCTGACTTCTATCAACATGTGACTTGCAACACCAGAGGCGGTAACATCCTAGATCACTGTTACACGCAATTTAAAGGTGGCTACAAGGCTCATTCTGATAGTGGCTTTGGTAAATCAGATCACGCATCAATCTTTCTTTCACCAAAGTACAAACAGAGAATTAAAAGTACTCCTGTAGTCTCGCGAGAGGTGCAGAAATGGGATTTGACGTCAGAGGAGACGCTCCGGTCTGTGTTTCACTGCACAGACTGGAATGTGTTCCGCGACACAGATAACATTAATGTCTACACGGAGACAGTGCTGGACTATGTTTGTACTAGGGTGGAAGAAACAATCCCCACTACCACAATGAGAGTTTACCCAAATCAAAAACCCTGGGTAGACAAATCCGTCCGTGAAGCTCTGAGAGAGCGCACCAAAGCATACAACGACGGCCTAGTGGCAGGCAACATGAATGACCACAAGGTGGCGCGATACAACGTAAGGAGGACAGTGTCAGAGGCCAAACGGCGCTACAGGGATAAAATTGAACTCCAGTTTGAACAAGCTGACTCTAGAGCTATGTGGCAGGGGCTCAAAACGATGACAGACTACAAAGGCGCCTCCCTCAAACTGAACAGTGACATCTCCTTAGCAAATGACCTCAATACCTTCTATGCGAGGTTTGATGCTGGTAATAACAACACCAGCTCACAAGCCACGGCAATGGGGGGGGGGGGGGTCGGCTGCTGATGGAGGCGCAGTGTTCAGGGTAACAGAGCATGAGGTGAGGCGGACCTTTAAAAAAAGTGAATATCAGGAAGGCAGCAGGTCCGGACGGCATCCCCGGCCGCGTCCTAAAAGTCTGTGCCGACCAACTGGCCCCAGTATTCACTGACATATTTAACCTGTCCTTAGAACAGGCTGTCATCCCCACCTGCCTGAAGAAGTCCACTATTATCCCTGTACCCAAAAAATCCAAGCCTGCTTGCCTCAACGACTACCGCCCTGTAGCTCTCACCTCCATAGCCATGAAGTGCTTTGAGAAGCTAGTAAAGGGCTACATCTGCTCCTCCCTCCCCATCAACATGGACCCCCTGCAATTTGCATACCGCCCCAACAGGTCCACGGAGGACGCCATAGCCCATGTGCTGCACACAGCAGCATCACACCTGGACAAGAGGCAGGGGAACTATGTGAGAATGCTATTCATCGACTACAGCTCGGCATTCAATACCATAGTCCCCTCCATACTCATAGCCAAGCTCAGGGACCTGGGCTTGGGCTATGACCTCTGCCAGTGGGTCTTGGACTTCCTGACTGGCAGACCCCAGGTGGTGAGAGCAGGCAACTGCACCTCCTCATCCATCACCCTCAACATAGGGGCCCCCCAGGGCTGTGTTCTGAGTCCCCTCCTCTACTCCCTGTACACACACGACTGTGTGGCTCAGCGGAGTAGCAATACAATCATCAAATTTGCTGACGACACAGTGGTGGTGGGCCTGATCTCTGCCAACGACGAGAGGGCCTACCTGGAAGAGGTCAAGGTCCTGGCGGGATGGTGCCAGGAAAACAGCCTCTCCCTGAACGTCAGCAAAACAAAGGAGATGATTGTGGACTTCAGGAGGTCGGGGGTCAAGGACTACAGCCCCCTCAGCATCGACGGGGCACCGGTTGAGAGAGTCAACAGCTTTAAGTACCTCGGAGCCTACATATCCGAGGACTTGACATGGACCACACACATTGACAGTGTTGTGAAGAAGGCACGACAACGCCTCTACTTCCTCAGGCGCCTAAGGAAGTTCCAAGTCAGTCAGAAGATCCTTAAGAACTTCTACTCATGTACAATAGAGAGCATCTTGACCGGCAACATCACCTCCTGGTTTGGGAATAGCACTGCACAAGACCGAAGCAGACTACAAAGAGTGACACGTTCAGCCGAACGCACAATTGGAGGGGGGCTCCCCACCCTCCAGAACATTTACAACAAGCGTTGCACGGGCAAGGCTAAGAGAATCATTAAAGACTCCAGTCACCCGAACAACTGCCTCTTTGAACTGCTGCGGTCAGGCAAGCGATACCGGAGTCTCAAGGCGAGCACAGAAAGACTCAGAAGAAGCTTCTATCCCCAGGCCATCAGGCTGCTAAACGAACAATGAATGAACACTACACAACAACCACCAAACGCACATAGCACACACATCCACACGCACACACTCACTTTAAACAAACACACTGTAGCACCCACTCCACACACTTTATAGCACACACCCACTTTAAACAAACACACTGTAGCACCCACTCCCCACACTTTATATTTATTGATGAAGGATTGCACTACAACTCGTACACCTTACTGTAAATTGTACCTAAAATTGTACCTCATCCCATTTCTGCTTTGCACTAGATAGTACTGTACATTAGTACACTGCATAGTATTGTATATTATATGGTAACTCAGAACATTGTACATATGTCTATACCGAACACTGTGACCTCATTTTTCTTCTTCTAAATTACATGCTATATTATGTTATTTGATACTATCTTGTCTAGCACAGTCTCTGGAGCGTAACAGTAAGAAGCATTTTGTATGAAAGTATTCTGTACTTCTGTATGACAACTATTAAAGAACTTGAACTTGAACTTGAACTCAATCCAGCTACTGGCGGCAGGGTGCCTTGTACACCCCACAAGACCCTCATACACTGTGTAGTATAGGCCCATGAAAATAAATCATCCCAACATAAAAAAAAATTATGTAAGATAAATTACCCCGGACTGTCAAAACCTAGAACAAAGACCCTGTGTCGCGAACAACATCCTGCCTTGACATGGTCTGTATTAACCTGCTAACTGGTTTGATAAGGCGGCCAAATCTAGACCGAGCCTGATCAGTGTGCACGGGTGGACTCTGTATGTCACTGCACTGCACATTTCTCGCCCTATCAGTCCGTGCCACAGTGTCAAGTGAAGGATCCGCCTGCACCCCGTGTACAGAACTGTCAGCATCAACAGTGACGTTCACTGGTCCATAGTCACAGCTCACAGACCGAACCTCCATCTGGCCCTCAGGTCCCTCTGAGATATCTCGAGACACAGAGGCTGCACTGCTTATGTCTGTAATGTCGGCCTGCGAAAGACTAGGAACGGACAATTGCGTAATCCATTCTCGGGTCCTTCCTTCAGAGTCCACAGATGCTGGGCCAGTCAAGAGATCCCCACTCCCCTCCTCAGAGATGTTCTCTGTGTTCTCCCCCATACTGTCGACACTTGGAATGGACGATTGGGTCTCAGGCATGGATGAGGCAAGGTCGGACACTTCGCTCATGTCTAAAATTGACAAGCATCAGCAGGTTCCTATGGACCACCTTCTCACGTCCAGCAACTGTGTCACAGATCTTGTACGTATGTGTCTCAGCATTCATGCCCACCACAGTGTAGATGGTTGATTCCCATCGATCAGCGACTTTCCTCTTCCCCCTCTCTCTCTTGTTCGCCAAGAGCACCCTGTCGCCGACCTCAATGTCAGACCCCTTCACTTTCCTGTTGTAGAGCCGAGCATGCCTGTTCTGCTCTTTTGTGGCATGTTCCTGAGCAATGGCCATGGCCTCCCTCAGATCTTTAGTGAGAGATTCCACATACTTGTCATAACTCGTCACACATGAGTCATTCAAGACGGTTCGGAAGAGGAATGCGGCCAAACATGAGATAAAAGGGGGGCGTATCCCGTCGTCTCATGGACCGTACAGTTGTACATGAATGTCAACGTCTGCAAACGCTGTGGCCAGTCAGCCTTTGCTTCAGGTGTCAATGCACGGATCATCTCACCCAGGGTCCTGTTGAATCGTTCCACACTACCATTTCCCATTGGATGGTAGGGTATTGTGTGCAATTTCCTGATGCCTGAAACTCTGAGAAGCTCACTGATTAGCTGACTCTCAAAGTTTGCCCCTTGGTCACTGTGGATTCGCTCTGGGAACCCGAAGACACAGAAATATCTGTCCCAGAGAACTCTCGCCACGCCTGAGCCATCCTCGTAAAGTGATCGGTCACCACCAAGACATCGACTGACTTGTTCCTGGAATCTTCAGCCGACCAAAAGTCGATACAGACAAGCTGCAGCGGTCTGGTTGATGTTATACTCTCTAAGGGAGCTCTCCCCTCAGGCTCGACTGTCTTGCTGACGATGCATCGCTGACAGTGGCGCACATAGTCTCTCACATCCCTGTCAAGATTTAGCCAGAAGAACCTCTGTCTGGTTAAACTGAGACTCCTGAACTGGCCCTGATGTCCTGCATCGTCATGAACACCCTTCAGAACCTCAACCTTGAGTGAATCAGGCACGACATACTGAGACCGCCTTGCCTTAGTAATCTGGTCTTTTGAAACTCTGTACAGCACACCATTGCTCACAGCGAGCTTCTCCCAGTGCTTCAAGTATCTCATGACTGTGACAGACTCTTTCACTCTCTCTCCTGGAAGGTCTCCGACATCTCTCCACGTAATACAGGACACGGGAAACGGTTCTGTCTTCTAACTGCCTATCACGGAGGTCCCTCTCTGTGTGGGCAGGCAGAGAGTCTTGTCCAGGCGGAACCAACTGAGGCAAATACTGCAGCACTGCCACAGCACGAGCCCTTGAACCAGCCTCCCATTCCACATGTGATTGTACAACAGCAGACACATCTTCCATCTCAATGGATTGAGTATGCATGTGAATGGGACTGCATGAGGCCTGGGCATCGACACTCATCGGAGGGTGTTCTCTGTGACCACTGGAAACCCGAAAGGCATCTTGAACAGAGCCACTCGACATATCCCTGACTTGGGATAGGAGACTCAGGTAGGGCTCTTCCAGCAACCTATGACCAACACTGTCCTTAACAAACGGCACACGGCTCAGGGCATCAGCCACAACGTTCAGCCGGCCTGGCACATACTTGATGTCAAAGTCGTAGCTTGCCAATTTAGCTACCCAGCGCTGCTCACAACAGTCCAGCTTCGGCTTTGTCATTATGTGAGTCAGCGGGTTGTTGTCAGTCCAGATTGTAAACTTGTGGCCCTTCAGCCAGTGACTAAACTTGTCACAGACTGACCACTTCAAGGCCAGAAACTCCAAACGATGAGCTGGATAGTTCTTTTGAGACTGAGACAAGGACTTGCTGGCGAACGCAATAGGCCTGGCTCTGGTTTCGCCTTCCTGGACTTGTGACAGGACGGCACCAATACCATCCAGGGATGCATCCGTCGACAGCATGAAGGGACGGCTGAAGTCAGGGTGAGCCAGGACCACCGTGTTAACAAGGGATGCCTTCAGCTTCTCAAAAGCCTGTTCCTGGTCTGAGGTCCAGTCAGAGGCACTCAACTTCTTGTTCGACAGTCTGTACTTCCCCTCCTTCCCTTTTCTTCTCTCGCCCTTCAACAGAGAGAAGAGAGGCTTGGCGACGGCGGAGTATCTGGGAATGAAGTGCTGGTAATAGTTGATCATCCCCAAAAATGATCTTATCCGCTTCTGTGATGGGTTCACCCCATTGGGCTCCATGAGGTCAGCACTCGTCATTTTTGCAATGCTCTCAACCTTGCTGCGGTCTGTTGACACGGCCTTCTCATCTATTATGTGACCGAGAAATTTCACAGACCTTCTAAGGAAGAAGCATTTCTTTGGGGCCAACTTCAGGTTATGACCACGCAGTCTGTCGAACACCATTTTAAGGCGCCCCAAGGCAGTCTCCTCATCTGGAGCAAACACCAACAAGTCATCCAAGTAGCACAGTAAACTCAAGTAGTTCTGGTCCCCGAAGATACTGGTCATCATGCGCATAAAGCTCCCGGGGCTATTGCAGAGGCCCTGCGGGAGGCGGTTGTATTCATACAAGCCCATAGGCGTGGTGAAGGCTGAGTACTTTCTGTCGTCCTCATGTAATGGCATGTTATAGAACCCGGAGGTCAAGTCCATTGTACTAAAGAAACAGTTGCCACCAAGCGCAGCCAGGCAATCCGCCTGGTGAGGGAGAGGATGAGCGTCCTTCAGGGTCCTCTTGTTCAGCCAACGGAAATCTGTACACACACGGAGATCGCCATTCTTTTTCCACACAAGTACCAGAGGAGACGCGTATTCACTGGTCGACTTTCGGATGATCTCCTTCTCCTCCATCTCACTCAGTACCCGGCGTAATATCTGATACTGGCCGGGGGGCACTCGCCTGAATGGGAGCCGGAATGGTCTGCGGTCAGAGAGGTGAATGCGGTGTACAAAGTCCTTCGCTTCTCCACAGTCAAGATGGTGGCGTGAGAAGATGTCTTCATACCGCACAATCAGGTCAGCCATCTCCTGTTTCCAGCTCTCTGATACATCACAAGACTGGACGTCAAGACTGCTCAACCCAACTGACTCAAGTTTGTCATCAGTGGAACGTACCTCGGCAGAGGCGGGCATCTCCACTTGAGTGCAACCGACCAGGGGGACCTTTGGAGGGTCAGCAACATCCATGTCCTCAAGCGCCATGCAGGGGAAGACATCAGCCAGCTTTGCATTACGCCTCACCAACACGGGCAAGTATTGATGAGCTTCAGTGGGACCCATCTGTCTCCCCACAATGGAGTAACAATCCTTGCTACCAAAACTCCCCTCGGGGCCGAACGAGCAGATGTGGGCTCTGTCATTACGGTGCTGCCCGGAGATACAGCAGTGTCTTTAGGCAGCTTTCCCCATACGAGATATTCACGGCCAGGTTCAAGGCAAACAGCTGAATTGCACCTCACAGTGCCAACTTTGTCCGGCACGTCCTGACCTCTCCACGGACTCAGACCAGAGAGCATAGATAGGAACTGTTCAGATTCTTGATCTTTGGCAGTGCAGGGGCCCGATACAGTTTTCCAGTAGGAATCGCACAGCTTAGACTGACGAAGGACATGCTTAATAACATTAGTCCCCAGTATCAACTCATCATGCTGTCCCTGAACAACGAGCGTGGGGACCGACATCTTACAGCCATACACTTCCATCTCCACATCGAAGGCAGACTTTGGCTTGACACGGCGTCCACCACATCCAACAAGGACCACGTTCACATTGATCTGGTTGTGCTCAGTTATCACTCCAACCTCCCTCAGCTTCATCTCTGCTACCTCGCTGATGCTACAAGCCATGGACCCGCTGTCCAGCATGCCACCCAGCGTTGTTGTTCCACCCACACCCACAGGTGTATAAAAAAGACTGTCACTGCTGCTAATCCTGTGTATGTTCTGATACACAACAACTTCTGAGTCATCACTTGAATCCTTCACAGACGCATAAACCGTCTCAGCATCAGATATATAACTAGTTTGGGAGTTCACGTCGGGACCTGTACTGCCTCCCTTCACATACAGGTCAGTTAGTTTCCCCCAAACTGAGGTTGGGAGGACTTATTGGCATGGCAGTCCCTCTTTGTATGCCATGGGGCCAGACAGGCGAAACACAGCCTCTCATTCATGCAGTGTGAAATGGTGCTATGACTAGAGTCATCACAGACCCGACAAGCTTGCTCCCTGGGACGTCCCCCTCCAGGGGTACGCTGGAACATCCCACCACGCATTGGAGTAGCGACATTGCGTTGCTGCATTTTCTCCATCATCCCCTGAAACATGTCCACCATACGGCTAAGAAGCCTCTCCTCCGACTGCTGGAGATTCTGAGCGACAACTGCCGTAGAGGCGGGGCGTGGGACATGACAGATCTCTCCTTGAACTGGGACAGAACCAGGAGAGGGGTAAGGAGTATGACACTCCTGGTGTTGGGCTTGAAGAGAGAGAGAGATAGGACTCTGGGTGTGGCACTGCTCAGGTACTGACAAACTGGCTGGTGATGAGCTAGACTGCTCATGGAGGACAGTGGTGGTGTGACTCTTTAACTGCACAGCCCCACTAACTCTGCTGCTAGCCCTCAACTCCCTTTGGTAATCATCAATCCTCATCTGCACATCTCGTGAGGTCCATTCATGGATTGGCTTACATTTCAGAGTGTAGGATAACTCTGGGTCAGGACAATGTTTCACAAACATGAGCGCCACCTCATCACTCATGTTCAAGTCAAGTCAAGTCAAGAGTTTTAATTGTCACGGCATACAAGTATACAATGAAATGCGGGTGGTCTGCTTGCTTGCCCTGTCTGTCCAGACCCTCAATAGCTAGGTCTGCTGCCTTGTTCAATCTAATCCAGTAATCGACTGGGTTTTCTCTGGGTTTGGGCAGGGTGGCATAGAAGTCCGAAAGAGGGAGACATGAGGATGCATCACTGAAGTACTGAAGGAGGATATTGTAAATCAGCCCAGGGTCTCTATTGGCATCAAGTGATGGATCACTACGTAGGCCGATCCTCACAACATCTCTAGCTTTACCCCTTAACCGACTCAGAATTTCCTCAGCCTGCTCAAGCATAGGTATCGCCTGTTTCCTGAGATGAGACTTAGTCATGTCAATCCACTCCTGAACTGAACACTTATCAGAACCGTCACCTCTGAATGTCTGGGGTTCTCTGTCTGGCCTAACCTGAACTGTCACATGTGGGGCTTCCTGCCTGGTAGCTTCCCTGTGCGTATCCTGACGTGAAGTATTCTGAAGATCGGCACTCATGTTTATTACACCAGATGACATCAACTTTGCGACTATAGACTCGCCAATCTGGGCACCTAACTGCCCTACCATGTCTGTGAGGTGGTTCATAGCATCAGCATCACTACTAGGTGTAGAAGTGTGAGGACCCTCCCCCATGACCTGCCCAACAGGAGCACAACCTGGGCTCTGACTCAACCCTGTACCCCTACCGCTGTCAGCCATGGACCGGGAACGCCCCACCCCCCTATCAAACTTCCTGGTGACATCGCTGCCGCCAGCATAGCCACTAAACGCCAAACCTCTTCCCATCGATAGGACTGGACTGGCAAAAGTATCCACCCTATCGTCATCAACTCCCCCCTCAGACATTGTAAGTACTTGCGTTGTGTTAAACGATGGAATACCAAATGAAAAAAAATTAGAATAAAAATAAAGAAAAAGAAAATTATAATCAAAATAATAATTATAAATATATTTTTTCTTTCTTTTTAACAAAACAAAAATAATCGTCACTATATGCATGGGAGTGAAAACACTTCACTCTGACCAATATACTAGTTACAGATCTGACCACACACTGATTTTGTACACAATTCTGGACAGCCACACAGCATCCACGGCGATCGGCGTCGAGCTGATCTTGAAGATCCAGAAGGTCACGGCACCAGTGTAACGGTTGTCATCTGGTCAGAGATTGAAGAGACAGAACTGCTTTCGACTGTATATTGCCTATAAAAGACATGAAACAAAAACAGCTGTAGTGTTTTCCTGGTCACTGTACATCTGGTAGACCTCGAGCAGACGGGTACAACACTGCTCTTTTATAATGTCTCAATGACACAGTATTTATAAAAGTACATGTATTTTACATTCTCATACCAATTAAAATAACAAACCCACTACCCAATACACAGTATAATACCATTAAGTCTATAAACCAAATTGGTAAACTTGCACGACCTGCTGGACATAGCAGGAAGTGCATCAGTAGTTCAAGTTTCAAGTTTCTTTACAATTCCCAACAATATAATGATGTCGAAATAACATGTTTGCATTGCATATGAAGCCACATACCTATAAAAGACATGAAACAAAAACAGCTGTAGTGTTTTCCTGGTCACTGTACATCTGGTAGACCTGCATGTACAACATAAATTTTTTTATTGATGAAAACGCATAATATGGTTTTTACCTATACATTCGGATCAGCATTTCAGCACCTGCACTAGTGGTGGGTGAGCCTAGTAAAGGATGTCGCATTGCGTTCATCTTCAATGAATGGACCAATGCAATAGTCTACCAAAGCCCCCCCTCTCTCTCTATATATATCTCACACACACACACACACACACTTCAGAAACAAACATAGTATCAATGAGAGCATCAATAATACACCTGAGTGATGGCTAGTTAAAAAAAAAAAAAAAAAAAATTGGGCCCCCCCCCCCAGTGCTGGGCCCTTGGAATCATCCTAAGCTACCCCCCCCCAGCTACGCCCCTGAAACCAACACAGCTATCATTACATTATGTAATACAGTGAGCGTTATGCACTAGATTATTACAGTTTAATGTTTAGACAAATTATAACCAGAGAAAGTAGTGAAATAGCAGAGCTACACTTCAATGAGAACCTACCTCGAGCAGACGGGTACAACACTGCTGAGTAGGTACGGTGTCCCCACAGGGACATGCAGCGCGATATACAATGACCTCAACACGTCACCAGGTGGCTCCCAAAACAAATACGGTATGATGTTTCTCAATTTAGATAAAATTCACATGCAAACAAATATAATTTCTAACTCTGTTACACAAGAACAAGTACCCCCTTCCGTAAATTAACTCTGCTTTTGAACCCCTGCAAGGTGCCACCATTTTTACAAAGCTGGACCACAGGAATGCCTATCACCTCGTCCGTGTCCGGGAGGGGGACGAATGGAAGACAGCCTTTAAGACACCGCTCGGTCACTTCGAGTACAAGGTAATGCCCTTTGGGTTGACCAACGCCCCTGCTGTCTTCCAGGCCCTTGTCAATGACGTTCTCCGTGATGTCCTTAACCGCTCTGTTTTTGTTTATTTGGATGACATTCTGATTTTTTCCCGCTCTGTGGAAGAGCACGTCCAGCATGTCCGCCAGGTCCTCCAACGCCTGCTGGAGAACAAGTTGTTCGTCAAGGTGGAGAAGTGTGAGTTCCACGTCTCCTCCATCGGGTTCCTCGGCTACATAATAGAGGGCGGCCAGATCCGGGCAGACCCAGAGAAGATCAAGGCAGTGTCGGACTGGCCCAGACCCACCAACGTCAAGCAGCTCCAACGCTTCCTGGGGTTTGCGAACTTCTATCGGTGTTTCATCAGGGACTACAGCTGGGTTACTGCACCCCTCACCCAACTCACTTCGCCCTCCGTGCCCTTCGTCTGGTCCGCTAAGGTGGACTCCGCCTTCTCCGAGCTGCGTAGGCGCTTCACCTCCGCGCCCATCCTCGTCCAGCAGGACACGTCCCACCAGTTCGTGGTGGAGGTGGACGCCTTGAGTACCGGGGTGGGGGCGGTCCTCTCCCAGCACTCCGCTCTCGACCAGAGACTACACCCCTGCGCCTTCTTCTCTCGCCGCCTGACCCCGGCGGAGGTCAACTATGATATTGGGAACCTCCTGGCAGTCAAGCTGGCCTTGGAGGAATGGAGGCACTGGCTGGAGGGTTCCGAGATCCCCTTCCTGGTCTGGACGGACCATAAGAACCTCGCCTACATCCATACGGCCAAGTGCCTGAACTCTCGCCAGGACCGCTGGGCGCTGTTCTTCGGCCGGTTTAATTTTACCTTGACCTACAGGCCAGGTTCCAAGAACGTTAAGCCAGACGCCCTCTCCCGGCAGTTTGTCCCCAAAGGGGGTCCCTCTCACCCTGACACCATCCTCCTTTCCTCCTGCTTGGTGGCCTCCGCCACCTGGGAGATCCAGTCCGTCGTCCGGGAGGCCCAGCTCGCCCAGCCTGATCCAGGTAACGGCCCACCTTACCAGCTTTTTGTCCCCCGACCTTGTCCGCTCCCAGGTGCTCCAGTGGATCCACGCCTCCCGGTTCGCCTGTCATCCTGGGGTCGACCGTACCCTGTCCCTGCTGAAGCTGCACTTCTGGTGAGTCTCCATGAGCGAAGACACCCGCGCCTTCGTCCTTGCCTGCCCCGTCTGTGCTCGTGGGAAGGCCTCCCACCGACCACCTGCCGGGCTCCTCCGTCCTCTGCCTGTTCCTGGCCGGCCCTGGTCACACGTCGCCCTGGACTTCCTCCCACTCGTATGTATATATTTTCTGTTAGGATCTCTGTTTAACAGTACTGTATATTTGCATATCTTGTATGTCACAAATGTAACAGTACTGTATATCTGTATGTCATAAATGTCATGATATATACAATTCACAATCAACAGACACAGTTACTCCACCAGGCATGTGTCAATGGAAAGATGTACTGTAAAGATGCCAAGAACAAATGCAATGAAAAGAACTGTGATGTATAGAGCCATGACTGCATGGAATTCCTTACCACCTGCACTAACTAGGGTTGAAGACAAACAGACATTTAAAAAATACCTTAAAAATCATATAAGAAAGAGTGGTATATATACTATCGATACATACATATACATATACTATCGATAATCTAGCGTTTATTTGAAAACGACTCATAAATAGGCAGAAAAGTGACAGTGTTTTGTGTATTACAGTAAAGCGCGATTCCTGCAGAATCTTTTTCTGAAAGTTTAAAAAAACAAGCGTTTTTCAAAATGGTATAAAACGGAAAGGAACCGATTAAAAAACAATCCGTTTCGACAATGTTGACTGCAAACAAGTCATTGATAAGCGACGGTCGTATTAGACACATAGCCACAATTTAAGATATAGTTTATGCGTTCACAAATGTGAGCGCTCTCCGCTCTGTTATTGAATAGAGCGTTGGCACTCAACAGGGTATATAGGACTGGCACGGAAAGTGTTAAGAAACTCACTGACAATCGACAGCGTTATTAGATCCATATAGCTATAATATTTAATATAGGTTTAGCACTGAAAAACACCGGCATTTATCTTATTGAACAGAGCGTTGGCACTAAAGGCCCACAGCACCCTCTGCTGAATGGCACTGGATGTGTTAAGAAAAAAAACCTGAAAATGTTCGAAACAATCTTTTTTTTAAATTATATAAACACTCCATTTGAATGAATGAACACATTTTATTTGTATAGATTGAACTGTTCACAGGGAAGAGGAAGGTGGGAGAGGAAAGGGACAAAGAAAATGAATCAAATATCTGTGTCCCCCTAAAAAATTTAAAGGGGGTCATCTTGACCCCTCCCAAGTCATCCTGGCTCAAACACTAACGTTAGGACCTTATCTTTTCTTCTTTGCAACCAGATTGTGCAACACCTGTAACCGCCTCCTCTCGAAGTCTTGCCTCCTGCGAAGGGCTGCAGTTGGACTAATCTGGACTCTTTTGCTCTCGGGTCGATTTTGAGAATGAAGGTGGTGACATTTCTCCATCTCAGCTTCTTGGTTATGTCTAGGTTGGCTTCTGTGCCTCATGCTTGAGAGTTTGATGTTTCTACAGAGCTTCACATTAACTGGACAATGCTTGCTCTCCCTTGAGTATAGTGTTGAGTGGCAGACTGCTGCACTGCTTGCAAGTAACCTTCCCTGGTTGGTCAGTTTTACTAAAGCAATCCAGTGTTAGTGTGTTTCCTAGTGTGTTGACGTCTTTACAGCATCTCGCGCCACTCAACAAAACTGCTAACATTATCGATAGCCAATGAAAATCTGTTATGCAAGAATAGCAGGTCTGATAAATGTTACTTTCACGTTTAGCTTAGACCAGGTGGAAAAATAATCAAAACATACATAAAGCTCAATATTATATATATATATTTTTTATATATAATATATATAATATTTTTTTGTCATGATTTTAGGTCAGAAAAAAAGGGAAATCCGGTTAAAAACGGAGAAATCACATCCCTGGTTGTTGATTGATTGGTCATGTATGTATTTAAGTTCTGGTTTCTTTTCTTTTCTTGAGCAGCACAGGATGGAAGCAGAGGATGGACCCAAGTGTGGTGTTAAACCAAGAATAAACTTTGTTCAAGGTGACTGGATGTGCAAAACAGACAACTCTTTCCCTCTTAATTTGCAAAAGAAAACCAGGAAACCAGAACTTAAATACATACATGACCAGGGCCGGACTGGGGAAATAATTCATACCGGGAGATATAGCGCGAAATATAGCCCCAGTCAGGCCACTTTTTAAGCGGGGGGTCTGGGAGTCCCCCGCCAGGAACATTTGTTACAAAGACTTAATTTCCTGCATTCTGGTGCATTTTAGTGCATGTGAATCACAAACTAATGAGCCAACAATTGCTTAGTACAATGTACTGTTATATGATCCTCAAATAAAACCAAAGGTACATATCATTAAGGAGGGAGACGACACAAGGACTAACGTTTAACCAATGTTTATTAAATAACTAAATAAATAACTATGTACAAAATCAGTGGTGGGTGCAGGTTGTTGAATGAAGTGTATGGGTGTCCGGAGGGATGGACAGCTGCTGGATGAAGGTGGGCTTAGACAGACCCACACTGCCCTGACTGCCAGCCTGCAGAGGTGGGCTTAGACAGACCCACACTGCCCTGACTGCCAGCCTGCAGAGGTGGGCTTAGACAGACCCACACTGCCCTGACTGCCAGCCTGCAGAGGTGGGCTCAGACAGACCCACACTGCCCTGACTGCCAGCATGCAGAGGTGGGCTCAGACAGACCCACACTGCCCTGACTGCCAGCCTGCAGAGGTGGGCTTAGACAGACCCACACTGCCCTGACTGCCAGCCTGCAGAGGTGGGCTTAGACAGACCCACACTGCCCTGACTGCCAGCCTGCAGAGGTGGGCTTAGAGTGCCATACCTGTCAACCATCCCGTTTTTTCCCGGGATTGTACTGTATTTCAACCTTCCTTCCCGCCGTCATCCTGTTAACACTTTGGCTGCCATGGGTTAAATTCATTATCAACCGTAGGTTGCCGGCTCTATTTGTCTATAGAGAAAGTCCCCTTCTTTGCAGGGCTATAACTTTTTAAATTCTATTGCTACATTGCCATTATTAGGGCCCATTCAAAGTCCTATATGTATTGTTCATTGTGTAGCAACGTTAAACTTTTTCATTCACATATTCATAGTAAAGTATGGTCTAATGTATAAGTATGTTTTCATCTCTTTCTGCAGCTTTCTCCAGAACGTGATCTATAGCCCCAAATACATTATATTGATGATGCAATACAGTTTTATGGCAATCAGCGCGATATAAAAAATTCCAACTAGACGTACTTCTAGAAGTTACTACACGTCATCTGATGTTGACCGGATGGGCTAGGGGGCGTTTATAATTCTGTGGGCAGCGTTATACCAATCATCTAATGTGGGTCAAATGTTGATAATAGCAGTTAGTATCGAAGACGGTAACTTTACACGCTAAAACTCACCCCAGTCTCCGCGCGCCGTTGGGCGATCATCGTAGAGTAGAAATGTTATCATTATGGGATGTAGATTTACCCGGTCCATCTCCAGCTTGTATAATGGTATATACGTCCAAATCATGTTGTTTATCGAGTTATTGGCAATCGATCGCTATGTAGTGTGTCGAGATCGAGTCCCGGGACCTATTAGCGAGTGCCCGGAAGTAATACGGCCGTCCAGCACAACCTCTACGGCACTTCCTGTTAAGCGATTGCGCCGATCGGCCACCAGATGGCGCTCCTGAAGCGCCAGCGAGCTCAGTGGGTCCTCCAGGTGGATCTCAGGCCAGCGGAGGGGACATATGAATCCGATCCCAGATTTTTGAAATATTGATATTAAAGACGCAACTTGAGCATGGCCGGGAATGACGTGTTTAAGCGTTTTCCGGCACCCAAAGTGTTAAAATATTTTCCTGTTAAAAAAAATAATAATAAAATAATTTACAAAATGGCTGCAATTCCCCTCCGTGACGACAGGTGGCAGCAGTGTAGATTAGAACGTTAGCACAGGAAGTCAGACCAGAAGACGGTTGCGACCCGAAGAGGAAGAAGTGGTTTAGCGCGAAATGTATTACATTCTAGAACTACCTACCTACAAAAGGCAGAGAAGCGATACCGGCAATGTGGGGTTGTTCCCGGAGGCGTTATTTTTTTCCGTAGCCGCATTTTGCGGAGACGCTCTCTGATTGGCCACTGACTGACGCTCTCCGATTGGCCACTGATATGTGCGCCCAATCGCGTGACGAGCTGTGTCTTTGCCCATTTCCGCATCGAACAGCAGCAAACTACCTAACGCCTATTTATCACTGGTTTAGCTTAGGCGACTCTTTCGAAGTTGGTTAAGGTTAGCGTTTGGAATCAGGGCTGCTGTTCTATCGCCCTGCTCTAAGACAAACTCTAACCTTAACCAACTTCGAAAGAGTGCCTAAGCGTAACCGGTGTAGAAACAGGCGTCACACGATTGGGCGCACCAGAAACGTCAGTGGCCAATCAGAGAGCGTATCCGCAAAATGCGGCTATGGAAAAAAATAACGCTTCCCGGAGAGCTCACTCTCGGCCGTGGTTTCTCCGTGTATAATGTATGGTGCTCTCCCTCAACAGGCGAGTAGGGTGAGACACCATTCTTTAGTCCAAATAATACCCTACTTTATACTATATTATTGTCATTAGTCAGTCTTACATTGGCACTGCTTTAACGTTGCATTTACCCATAATCCATTGCTGTATTAGACCCATGTGCCAGTATAAAATTAAATTACGTGCCCCCCTTCCCAAGGTGTATATCGAAAGAGACAACACAAAAGTAACATAGGACACAATATACAACACACAGGACTATGTACAATATAAATAGTGCCTACAATTATATTAATGGATGAATAAAATAAGAGGTAAAAGAGAACTTAGTGTAAATATTCTTTAATTTGCGTCAATGTTATAAAAATACTATTGTATTCAACAAATTAATTATGATACACCACAATGTGTGCAGACAATATTATATAATATACATACGAGGGGAAGGAGACTACATTGGGAGGGGGCGGGGTGGGGGGCCGGGCCGGGCGAAATATCCCGTTTTTTCAAATCCCAATGTTGACAGCTATGGCTTAGACAGACCCACACTGCCCTGACTGCCAGCCTGCAGAGGTGGGCTCAGACAGACCCACACTGCCCTGACTGCCAGCTTGCAGAGGTGGGCTTAGTGCTGGGACAGACTCTGGAACACACAACATAGAGGTTATAGAGACATTGCTGCACTCAAGAAACACACACACACAAAATACATAAACACAATGTGTCAATGAAGGCAACAGATTTGAATGGCAGGACATTTTTTTATCTGTGTTGCATCTGTTTAATGGTAACTTTTATTTGTATATTAACAATGATCATTTATATTAACCTGATCAGTAGAAAAACTGTGGTGTGTGTGTTTCATTTGGATGTGCATACAAAAACATTCATAACACTAAAAGTCAGTGACAGCCACTACTCACTATCTAGCCAAGATAGAGATTGTCCTACCTTCAGTAGGTCAGTAGGCGGCGCAGTAATTCACTGCCCTCTGCCACCTTGTCAATTATGCCGTCTCGGCCAAGTCCCATCAGAATCTCCTTCTCCGTTGACATCAAAAGGAAAGC